>NC_056739.1:601552844-601625344 GCF_019279795.1 Protopterus annectens | reverse complement strand
ATAAGCAGAGAAAATAATGGAAATTGTGATTTTTTTTCTGGGAAGAATTTATGAAAATGAAGTACTACAAGTGGTGCTCGTAAGAAAAAAATCTGGAAATGTTAAAAATTCTCTAAAAAAATTATATTTTATTTTATTTTTATTTATTTTACATTTATTGACCATGTTGGTCCGACTGAGCTAGAGGCTCATTTTCAGCAGCACCTGGTGAGAAAAGCTCCACAGTGAGATAAAATTACAGATCAGATACAGAAACAAAAGGAAAGGAAGAATCAGCACCAGGAATAGATAAAGTTAATTATAAAGAGATGAATGGAAATGAATGGAAATGACAAATTAATATTCTGTAAAATATTAAATGAATGACCAGAGAAAGGAATAACAGATGACGAGATATGCGGTGGAGTAATTAATGTTATATGAAGAAAAGATGAAAAATTGGAGACAGATAAAGCTAAGATATACATATTGAAATATCTTTATAAAAATAATACAAAATATGCAGGAGGTTTTGGATGAAGTTATAAAAGAAGAGGTTTTCAGAATCAAGTGGGGAGAGGTGAAGGAAATAGTTAATAATAGTAAAAGAAGTAACAGATATTTTGAAAGAAAATAATGAAGCAAGGCTAGTGACATGATATGGCAAAGGCTTTCGATTATATTAGTCATGAAGTGACGTGGAAGGTTCCATAGACATATTGATAGAAAAATGAAAAAAAAATGCTATGAGATATTATGGGTGAAAGTGTTGGTAAATGGATGGATGGGAGGAAAGATAAAAATCAGGGGAAGAGTTAAACAAGGATGACCATTAACTATGTGCGTTTGCACTGGTAATGAAGGCAGAAATATAAGTGTGAAATGAAAGAAGAAAAATGGCAGATGCTAAAAGGATAATGTCATGTTGTTTGTCATATACAGATAATTTAGTGATTGTGGCTAAAAAGAAGACATGGGTAGGTGAAATGTTGATACAATTGAAGGAATTAATAAAGACTGCTGGGTTTCAGTTAAACAAGGCAAAAACAAAGGGATTTGGGAAACTGAGAAAATAAGCTAAAACATACTTAGAAGGAACAAAGTGTGAAAATGCAGTATAACCATAGACAATAATTCTGGCAGAACTAGAAAAATGCTATCATGGTGGAAAGCTATAAGCTATCACTCAAAAAAGTGAATATATATATTAAATATATACATATTAGGAAAAACAGCATATTTAGGTGGTGTACGTCTTCAATCAAAATGAAGAAATAAATGTTAAAAATATTTTATTAATTTTATTTGGGGAAGAAGATTGATTCCAGTTTAAAGAAAGGAGATATACAATAAAAAGGAGGATTTCTGAATTAAAAAAAACTATAGTGTATTTGGCATCTCTGCTTTTTTTTTTTGAAAAATTTAAAATTTGAAAGAGAGAGTGAGTTGCAAATGATGGGGAAATGTTACATGCAAGGTATGAAGATGTATGGAAATACAAAGGAGGAAGGAGAAAACTGAAGTGGTAAACTAGAAAATATGAAAAGAAAATATGGAAATAAAATAAAATTATATAATTATGCAAGGTGAAAATTATTTAGACTGATAAAACAGGCAATGATAATATAACATTATTATGAAGAAATACAATGTGGTATAAACTTGGAAAGAATTAAAAGGAAATATAAAAAATGTTATAAAGAATAGAAGGAAACATCTTCAGATTTTTTAGGAAGCAGGGAATTTCCTGTAGACAGTTTTGATGAATAAGTTACCAGGTAAAAATAACATAAAATATAAGGACAATGTAACAACAACAATCCCATAGCTCAGGATAAAAGTTCTACTCAACACAAGTATAAATACAACAAACAGAAGTGGAGTAGAACTAAACGATTGCATCATGTTCGAGTAAAAAAAAAATTTATTTCAACATGTAAGCGCTTTCACATTTAGAAAGAACTGCTTCCTCAGACGTTAAAAGAAAACTAAAAGAACATCCTTTATATAGTGACTACATTATTTTCTGCATTAATAAAAAACAGTATATGTGTTTATTATATGCATTTGCTATTTTGATATTGATATATATATATATATATATATAGATATAAATATATATATATATATATATATATATATATTTTTTTTTTTTTTGTACTGTTTGTTTTTATATCTTGCGATATATGCACACACACACACACACACATATATATATATATATATATATATATATATATATATATGTTTTTGCTTCAGGTAGCTTTAACTGTTTCATAGTTTCATAGTATAGTACTAGGCTATCTGCCCTGGGGCATTTGCAAGCCTAGCCATAGTGATGTGGCTTTTGCCACCCCATGAAATGGTACAAAAAATGTACAGAATAAATTTAGAATACTGTGCCTCTGTCTAGTAGTGACACAATGAAGGTCCCCTTATATAGAATTAGTTTACTGTGCCCCTGTCTAGTAGTGACACAGATGTGACCCCTGGGGTAAACTTACGATCTCCCATCCACTCATCAAGATTTCTCTTGAAGAGAGTCAGTGAGGGGCTCTGCCTAATATGAACTGGGATCTTGTTACAAAGCATGGGAAGCCTCTGGGTTATGAATCTATCCCTCCAGCATGTCCTATTCATACTTGTGCCGAGGTTTAAGTCATTAGCTCTCGTGGTCCTGATGGATTTGGATTTTTTGAGGTGGAGCATGTCCATCAGATCCTGATTGGACATGGCCTTGTACGTCAGGCAGAGATCACCTCTGAGCAGGCGGTATGCTACTGAATAGAGCTGAAGTTTCTTTAGTCTGGCAAAATAAGACATATGTTGGAGAACCTTGATCCTCTTGGTGAGGTACTTTTGTGGTCTCTCCAGCTGTTGCAAATGCCGGGCGAGGTACAGACCAAATGGGGCATTGTACTCAATCATGGGTCTGATGAGGGAGGAATATAGGGGTACAATGACATCCTTGGATCTGGATGTGAATCCCTTCATGATAAGGTGTGCAAGGTAGAATGTTTTTCTAACCACTTTGGCAACGTGGGTGTCAAATGAGAGGTCGCTGTCGACTTGGGTCCCTAGGTCTCTGATTACTTTTTCCGTACTCAGTGGGTTGCTGTCTACGTGATAATTTGTGGGTACTTTGTTTTTCCCAAAGGGGATGACTATACATTTTTTGGCATTTAGTTTAAGGCCATGACTCCGGCACCAGTTGTCCGTTTCTGTGAGGCCTTTTGTAGGATGTGTGTGTCTGCTGGTGTATCGACTATGGCGCCTAGTTTGCAGTCATCTGTGAACTTTGTCAGCCACAGCCCTCCCATGTTTGCTTTAACATCTGAGAAATAAATGCCGAACAAGAGGGGTCCCAGGACAGATCCCTGTGGGACACCACTTGTGACTGGCTTTGAGTCTGACATTGCTCCAGCGATTTTAACTTTATGGGTTCTGTCCTTTAGCCAGTTTGCAACCCATCTAGTGACATAAGGGTTTACTTTTAAGCTGTTGAGCTTATCTATGATGCCTGAGTGGGGTATTGTGTCGAAGGCCTTAGCCAAGTCCAGGTATGCTGTATGGACTGCTTTGCCCTCATCAATGGCTCTAGTGACTGTTTTGAAAAAGTCAACCAGGTTTAAATGGCAGGCTCTGCCCTTTACAAAGCCGAACTGGGTGGGGTCAAGTGTCTGTAGGTCCCCTATGTCTCTGTTTATGAGTTCCATAATGATTCTTTCCATAGCTTTGCAGACCAGGCTGGTTAAACTTATGGGGCGGTAGTTTCCAGGGTCTGTAGAGGCACCCCCCTTGTGGAGTGGGACCACTGTTGCTGTACGCCAGTGTTCAGGTACATATCCCGAAGTAAGGCTAAGGTTAAATAGCATTTTTATGTGTGGGTTTAGCTCCTCTTGGAGTTCACGTAACACGCAACCCGGGATACCGTCAGGTCCCATTGATGCTGTGTTTTTTGCTTTGTATAGGGCAGTTCTCACTTGGACATCTGAGATGACAGGGAGATTACATTCGGCTGGGATAAGTATTTCTTCTTTTGGGGGTGAGGGAGGGAAGAAATTTGCACTGAACCTGTCAGCCAGAATGTTGGCAATATCTGTGGGTTCAGTGTATTTTTTGTTGTTGTGAACCAACTCTGAGCATATCTGAGGGTTATTTTAATTGCTTAATTGGTTTTTATTAGTGCAGGAAATGATGTAGTCACTATATAAAGAATTTTTTGTTTGTTTTGTTTTACCATCTGAGGAAGCAGTTCTTTTTAACTGTGAAAGTGCTTATGTATTGAAATAAATGTATTTTTTACTCAAGCCTGGCATCATTGTTTAGTTATACTCTACTTCTGTTTGTTGAACGTAAAATATAAGTTACTGGAAGAAGAAAACTGTGGTGAATATAGTGAGGAAGAAACAAAACATTTTTTATGTAAAAAATGAACAGTTTTGGATAAGTTAAAAGAATATAAATGGTAAGGGCTTAAAACTATAATGATGGATATGATATTGGATATGACATTGTATAGAAAATATGAGAAAGAAAAATGTAAAATTGAAAAATTTAACAGAATATTGTTTGTAGTAATCTGGAAATTATGGAAAAGAGGATACAAAGGAGTATTGTTTAACAGAAATAGAAATATTGAAGATGTCCAGTAACCACACAACACAACGGCACCTGAGAGTCAGTCCAAAAAATAATAATAAATGTTCTAGTGTAGAAACACAATGTTTATTCACAATAGTTCACAATTATTAATGCTTAGCAGTCTCACCACATTTTCATCCACAACTACAAGACTTCTTCAGATAACAATTAAAATACCAATTCAAGCCCTTTATACACCCCTCCACACTAATTAAAACACATCTATAATGTAATTAACATCTAATTACAATCTTAAAAACATATGAGCATATAATTTTAAAGAGTGTGCATACCTTCCATTTATATCATTAAAATCTCTTAAATTTTTTAATGTTTTACTTTGTACAACATATAAAAAATAATAAACAATAAATACTCTATAGTTTTATAACAGTCCTAAAAGATGATCTCATATATAATAAACTCAAAATAATGAATTTAATGACTAAATGACTAGTGAAGTAAATTTAAAATGTACCAATATTGCCATCCAGTGGTTAAAATACAAAATGAATTAAATAAAATGAATAAAAAATCTCAACCTAACAGTAACAAAAATACATCATTAAACTTTAAAACTTTTAATAATTACTTTTAATAATATTGGTTTCAAACCCTTCTTCATAAAATATTAAAGCTTATATACTCTTAATTTTAAAACTGGCGCAAGAGAAATGTTTTCATTCAACCCTGGCAATCTATTAGCCTCCAGCACCAATTGCCAGAAGACTTTCCTAGATTCTATTTTTGTTTCCCAGTATCAGTAACTACAAAACCCACATCAGGCATCATCTGAGTAGTAGTAGCACTGTTAGGGTCTGCAATGTTCCAGTCCTTGGACAGAGCAGAAGTTTCCAAGTTGCAGCTACCTAAGCCTGGGGTTCAGAGAGGGGTAGGAGTGCCCAATTTTGACTGGCCAGTTTCTTCAGTAGCATTGGCTACATTTTGATTGATCAGCTTCTGTGGCGGTGGATCCTCACAGACTTTAAATACCAGGAGGCTTGCTCAGTTCAGCAGCACTGCAAACCAATTTTTATTTTATCAGGTATCCAACAAAAAAGCCTAGTCTACAACAGGTAAGGCAACCTCCTCACCGTTATTGTATACAGTATAAATGTCAGAGCCTTCTAGTCACCATTGCCTTACTTCAGTAAGTGAAATCACTGTCTTATTCTTAGCTTATTAATCTGCTGACTACAGTTCTTGTGAAAACTTTTCTGAAATTTACAATTTTGTTCTGCTTTTTTGTGTACTGCTATTGTTATAGTGTCTTATTAGGTCCGTCTAAACACCTTAAAATAAAGGTAAAATAAACCCAAGTTATTATTATTGCTGTTATAGTTGAGTGTTGTGTTTTTGTGTTTAAATAACATTGTACTGTTGTACTATTATTCACGTTTGCCTTGCTGGCTGTAGTGGTATCACATTTTGATAATGCTGCACTTTTGCTCCTTGTTGCTTCACTACTAGTTTCTCACTATTGTATTTATCTAAGATAATAGTGCAGTGCTGCCTGTTACTGAAATTAAATACATAAAACAAATTAATTAACTTCATTACAGATTGCACTTTTTGATCATGGATGGTGGTGTATTTCTGCTTGCTACTGATTACTGTAGTGTCATAGCATTTAAAGCTACTGCTCTGTGGTAGTGGACTAGAGAGTAAAGTGTTACCTTTGTGATATACTTTTATCACTTGCATGACTGCTCTACTGAAACTACAGGGAAAACATTCCCTTTACAGTTATTGCACTTGAAACTTTCATTTAGATTATCTATAGCTTATGCAGTTACTGCACCCATATCCATCAGGTTAGACTCTTGTGTTGCTCATTGCTTTTGATACTTAGGCAGAGTCTATATTAACCTACTGGGCAAAGCTATTTTATGAAAGTGTGCCACTTGTTTGAGATCATCTTATTGATCCTGTATATTTCTGACATGTTTTACATTTATTTTTGTTATCTTTCCGTGTTACAGCGGTCACATCTCATTCTCTTTTTATACTTTAGCCATATCCTACATTATCACCTTTTTCCTAGTTCAGTCAATTACCCTCCTCTGCCTTTTACCAACCATAAGATATTAAGTTACCCTATTTTGTTATGCCCCTTCATTAATCTATACTGGCCAATATGGAATCTCAGTCAGCTGTTGCCATCACTGAGCCAGCCTGATAGCACTATGTATTTTTCTGCAGTGTAGTAGCTGTGCCTTTACCGATCCCTCACAATGATTGAATATGTGAAAGTGTTAAGTATTTACTTAACTTGCAAGCTGTCTTCTGACATCAGAGCATATTTGGTAAGCAACATACATACACAGCACAGACAACATCCAGTAAACACGATTGTTCTGAAGTTGTTAAGAGAAAACTGCCCATGAAGAAGTAAAGCCTCACAAGCTAAAGACTAAGAAACCACAGACGTGTGCACACATCAACACACTGACCTTTACCCTTCACAACCCCAGCCAGTAAACATACCTCTAAGAGCTACAAAGGTGGAGACTCCAGGCACTTATGGCCCACTGAGGCTGCATCTAACTACAGTAATGTTTTAGTAATGGGCGACTACTGACATGAACCGCGCCCCCACAAGTCTGGATAAGAATAGGCTGACAGCTGTTTTTCTGAAGTCAGGAGACAGAATATAACAAGGGCTCTTAGATCCCTCTATCTTGACAAAGAAAGTAAATCATAAAGAAAATATTTTGTAAAAAAAAAAAAAAAAACACTGATAAGTATGTTTTTAGAGAAGTAGTAAATCAAACTTTGACTCGAAAAGAATATCAAACTTGATCATGGGGCTTATTTGATATGAATGAGCACCAGAAGAAAAGAATATGAATGACCCTATACTACTTATGCAGCAGCAGTTGCACATAAAAAACATGCAACTAAATATTTTTCCTAAAAAGTTTGTCTCACATTGCTCTCAAGCAAGTAATCATCCCAGAATCATTCTGCTACTGGTATCTTCTGCGTGTCTGAAAATATGTATCATTATATAATAGGATGCTGACAAATGTGAGGCAGTTTATCCAGTAGATAAACACAAAATAAAACTGTAATACAATAACTCAAAATAAAAAACAATGGCAAAGGATCAAAAACTGGTGAAACAAACAACTTTAATATATTAAAAAACAGAGTACTAAGCACTTTCTTCAAATAACCTTACCAGGGACTTCTTTAAAAGTACTATTTTTACATTATGAACTAACCTCTTGTGCCTCCCCCCTTCCCTACAGTGTTCCAAGAATCATCTGAGGGCAACGGCCCTCTTTATGAGCCCTTCCCTCCCTCAGTGGGTGCCAATATGAACGTCCCTCACTCTGTGATGAGCATATTCATCTCTCCCTGCCAAACTCTCAAACACCTGAGCTGGTACTGGAAACATAAAAAACAAGTTTGTTGCAAGTGTTGGATGAGGAAAGCAAATCTCCCCATGCAACCTTCTTTTAGCATAATAACTCCAAATCATTATACAGTTAAAAAAGGGAATTTTCCTTTGTTTTATAACAATGAGACTCTTAACTACAGTGCTTTAGAAGATAAATCTTTAATTCTCCATGAGTTCCTCAAAATCATCCATTAATTTGTTTAGTAATCATCCTATATGTTTCACTTTCATGCCAGTGCAGCAAAACGCAAGCCATTTCTCTTGTACTTATAAACGCACACACGTGTTTACTTATTTACTTACAAACGCACACACGTGTTTACTTATTCACTTATAAACGCACACACGTGTTTACTTATTTATTTTTTTCTATTTCCTATACTTGCGTATCAGTACACCTTAAACACTCAGAGAAATAAATACAATGACCTTGTTATGTGTTTCTGCCAGATTATCTAAGACTTCCTGTTGTATTAATCATACAATGCTATAGGAACTGCTGCATTAGTTTGCATATTATTCCAGTTACATGGGAATTTGTAGTTTTACAATTAACTACCCCATCTTATACTTCTTGTGACAAGCCCTGAACTGCTGAGAAGACAGCACTGACATATTTCTAAACCTGAGCTGAAGATATATTGTGGTTTATTATACCTATTAATTGGGTGTGGGAAACAAAGCACCCAACAATGTGGTTCTCGAGAGTTTTGTTATCCATCCCTCACTCCACAGAGAAAAATATTTTCTTTGTTATAGTATAGTGCAGACATTTGCCCCACAATGTATCTATATGAAAACTTGATTATGTATATGATGCATGAGGACACATCCCATAGGAATAACAAATTACATTTGCAGACGTTAACTAAAATTCCATTTTGGAGTGGTGTTTCTAAAATTGTTTGCTCGTCTCCCTAAATCAAAACTCACTCCTCACTTTATAGCCACTAACAGTGGCATTCAGGTGAGCAACTAACCAAAGTTTTGCAATACATTACACACAGTTGCATTGCAGGTTACCGGTCTTTCCTTCAATTTTGATCCAAAAGTTAGCCTGCCCATTGCTGAGAAAGCTGAAAAGAGGATTTCACTGCACGCCTTGCCAGAGCTGAATTATGAATTTGGAACATTTTATGGACTGAAGCATGAATATTTTTGATTAAATTCTCTAAGGGTTTTCAAGAGTCAGGATTATAACCTCAGAGCAAACTTTTAATTATATGTATATTTTGGAACTCAAATTCCAAGAAAAAAAATGTTTTAATGAGGCAGTATCTATCCCACAGAGACTGCAGATGATGTAGGCAAACAGGCTTAAGAGTTTGTGATAAAGGGACTTTTATTCTTAAAAGTATGTGCATAGCTCATCAGTGGTAAGTAACAGAAATTAAATATTACAGTAAAGATCCATCTGCCAAAATATCTTGCAAAATATACATATGCCACACAATAATTTTAGTATTTTAACATCTTATTCTGTGGTCATACATAGACATGAAATTAGCATTATACAAAATGAAATCTCACGTATTTGACCCAGGGAGATTATGGATGAGAAGTCAAGAAAAAAAAACTTTTTCAATAATAAACTTGAAACATGATGCATTTTTGAAAATATTTAAAGATTATATCAAGCATTAGATCAATAAAACAGCAAAACAAAGAAATTCGTAGTTAGCAATGCAAGGAAGAAATAAAGGTGTCAAGGCCCGCTATGGATATGAAAGGATTCAGGACCACACTCTATGTCTTTCAATCCTGATGTGTATGGTCATATCTACATGCAGCTTAAAACTACTGCAGGAGAGCTTCAGGTTCTGGCATTTTTCGGAAGCTCTCTTTTCTAGAAAGGTAGGCATAAGAACCACCTTACAAATGTTCTCAGAAGCGTAGGGTATGACAGAACATTCATAACATATTTTCACCATTTCTAAGTTAAAAAAGAAACTCAAATCATGAATAATGGTTTTAAGATAAATTACTAGTGGCTACTACAATCCATGGGTCATTTCTTCAAACTCAAGTGGCCCAGAAATGGTGTAAAGGGATGAAGGAGTTTAGTTGCACACTAGAATAAATCAATATCACAGAGAGCTGCACTGGTATCTCAGAAGCTCTGTGGCTTGGTAATTGTCTTTCATCCATGATTCATAGATGGTTATGCTATTAGAGGAGTTTCAGTGTATGAATGTGTCAGTTTGTTCAAGTATGTTTTTAATACAACATTAAGGAGGCAGCATTTATGTGTGTTAAGTGTTGGAGAGCAGTGATGTAGGAAGTTGGAGGGAGGACCCAAGTTAGATTCTAAAGATTCTGATGATTGATTTGGGGGCAAGCAAAAGTATGACAGAGGATAGGCCCACCTATAAATCTTGGTCAGAGGATAGGCCCAAGAGAATATTTCAGGCTTTCTCTGTTTTAATTTATCTGTTATGCTCTTTGGCATGCAAGGGGAGCTCTGCACATAGGTTATTCTTTGGGTAAGGAATGTAGCTTTTCAATAAGTCTTTGTTATGTTGAAATAAAGGTGGATGGAGTGAGTAGTTTTAGTTTTTGGAGTTTGGGATGGTCTAGTAGAACAGGATCTTTCATAGCCTGGGAGGCAAGGCAAAGATCACTACATTGGAGCAAGAATGAGACAGGGAAAAGTGATATTATTTTTAATCTGTCTCAGTAGCTAAGGGAACTTGGTCCTTTGATTGTTTTAGTTAGAAAATGCTACAATATCTTACTAGTTTGGTAAGGTGTTAGGAAGAATGCATCCCAAACAGTGCCTTGTATTCTATGACTGGCCTGATGAAATAAAAATACAGTGGGATTATGACATCCTTAGACCTGGAAGATATGCTCTATATGATTGCAAGATAGGATTTCCTATTTGTAACTGATGCATGATGTTTGAAGGATACTTCATAGTTGATGCAAGTACCTTAAATCACTACTAACTGTGCTTATCTTACCCATTTATGTGGTAATCAGTAGGATAAACTTGTTTTTCAAAATAAATTGCACTACATTAACCTTAAGGTGATTGTTGGCACACCAGCTGTTGGTTTTGGTAGGCCCCTCTTAGAGGATATAAGTATCCATGGGACAGTTAAATAATAGCACCCAGTTTATAGTCACTGGCAGACTTGATTACCCACAGACCTTTGACATTTGCTTTCACACATCAGAGACATAAGAGCCAAACAGGAGGAGGTCTAGGACAGATTCCTAAGGGACACAAGTAGTGGCATGCATTTAGATGAGAAGGTATCACCAACCCATACAGTATGCATTTAATCGAGGAACTTTTTAGAAATACCAGCATTGAAAATTATACTGAAGACTAGTCACCTTTGTTGATGGCATCTGTTACATTTGCAGTGAAATTAGCTAGATTAAGGTGACAAGATCTACCTTTCATAAAATGAGACTCAGTAGGGATGAGAGTCTATAGGTCACTAGTTTCATTCTAAGTTCTCCAAGATGTGTTACATAAATTTACAGATGATGCTGGTAATACTAATAGGGTTATAGGTGCCAGGGTATGTGGTGGAGCCATCCTCGCGGAGTGGCACTGCAATGACAGTTCTCTAGAGGTCAGGTATATACCCTGTGGGGAGAATGAAGAAGAAAAGGTTTAGGGCGAGGTTAGTAATGTTGCCAGCCTGATATATTTTCTGAACCAGCACAGCTATTTTTTGGATACAGCTTCTTAGATATGCTGTATAGTGATTTTAGGGGAAGTGGGAATTTAGAGATTTAAGAGGGAAGATGCTGGTTACTGGGAAAGGTAAAACTGGCACTGACTTTGCCCATTCAAGTGGAGGTCAGTGGACTGCTGGGTATTATTTCTAATGCTCTTAATATAATTTAAAAAAGGTCTTATGGTTATCCTTGGAATAGGTGGCTTATTCAAGTCTGACCTTAGCCTTCATACTAGCATGCTTGAGCTCTTCGTTGTCCTGCCTAATTACCTTGTTATGGTGGGACGTTGGAGAACCTTTTATTCAAAGAAGTAGTGTTTTATTCTTTTATTACTGACTTTGTTTATATGGGAGTGCCACCACAGGCTTTTATTTTGAATTATCCACTGTACATATATATTGGTTTAGATGGACATAGAAATAAAAGGGACATGTAGTGGCTTTTTTGACTAGATTACCAGGATTGGGGTATTTTAAAATTTGAAGTAATTTCTAAATATGATGGTACTAGTTCTAAGGAAGACAATGAAAATTTGGTGATATGATTTGACCAAAGAGGGAATAACATTGGGGGGAGGTTGCTGTAAGAAACAATATTTGTAAGAATATGGTCAGGTATGTTGTCACCTCTGGTGTGAGCTCAGAACTATTTAATGTAGAGACTGACACTGATAAAATTGAGGAATAGCTTGGCATATTTATTATTTGTTGTAGAAGATATTCAGTTTATGGATGGGTAGTTAAAGTCACTTGGGATTAGCATACTGGTATTAACAGGCACAGAGTTGCACTTATCAAGGTATTTAACGTGGTCATCAGGAGACTTTGAGGGGACTCTCTTTAGTTTGAAGTAATTGCAACATAAGTTTGAAGTAATTGAAACATACACAAATCCATAGGATGTTTTTATTTACTTATTTTAACCAAACATCTTTTTGTAATTAGGGGATGTAACATCTGAATTGTCTTTTTAACAGAATTAATTGAGTGTAATTATTCAATTTGTTTTGATACAAATAAGCAGCACTACTTCACCAATCTGATGAAGTCATTTCCTTGGGACGAAACCTAGGTCATTGGTGAATTGGAGCTGCTACCCTGGAGTGTTCTTTGTTCTATGCGTTTGGAATAAACCTGTTTTTTACAACTTTGGCAGCCTGCTTCTGTACTTGTTCTTCCAGCATTCCACTGAAGTCAGTACACCTTTGTAAAGGAATTGGTTCTAAGTTGGTTACAGATGGAGGACAGTACTGAGACTGCTGATCTAAAGGGTATGCTCCAGCGCATTCATGAGCAACTGGGTGAGCACACCATTTTAATTCAAAAATTGATGGAGAGAGAGAATTCTAGTCATATGCCAGCAACCAACAGTAGCTTGGGCTTGCCACTGACACAATGTACTCCTGTAACTACAGCTACTAATTTGGAAAGGGCTGGAACTATTGGGAGGTGTAACATGGACATTTTGGATACAGTAAACTCAAATCCCAACAACATGGGGAACACATGTTTGTCGCTATTTAGGGACAAATGGAAAGAAAATCAGTATGAGTTTCAAACCAACAGTGTTCCAATACCCAAAAGATCAAAAGTGCAGACAAAATCATTCACAGAGCTCATGGTTTTATTCGAAAAAAAATTGTTTAAATTAAAAAGAACTTACATAGAAAACAGCTACCTTCAAAGAAATATTGAACTGAAAATAATTCCTAAGGGCCTACTGGTCTGGCGATACCCTAACGGATGTGACAAACATCCGGAGATGTTATCTGAATTGCATCAGCTGTTTGATGAAACTGGCACCAAAATTATGGATTTAATGGTTAAATACAATAACAAGTTAGTAGATGAACTTCTAAAGGAATTGGATGATGTAAACAATCAAATAACACAAGATTTATTATTTGCGCACCATTACGATGATTATACACATTTGATATCAGATGTCGAAAAAAGTTGTGAGGCTATATACAACAAAAAACTAGCCAAAATACAACGGGATGTCCATCTGTACAAGGAAGGGTGCATTTATCCATTTTACGGCAAGCAGACAGTTAAACCAAGTGAATTTAACATTGGAAGCGAAGACGTGATGACGAGAATGAGCGTGGTCAATCACAGGAGGTTATCAACAGTCGTGAAGCTGACGAGGACCCTTTGGGAGAGGGCCTAAGGCGTTCGGAACGCCTGCGGAACCAAGATGTCTATCAGGAGGAACAACAAGGCGTTTGGATGGGAGCGAGAGCCAAAAGCAAGACCACCACAGGCCCGCCCAAGGGTCTGTCGAAAAATCAAAACAGACATTGAGTACACTCAAGCAGTCCGAAGTGGACGATATTGACGAGATTTACTTGGGAACTGACTACAAGCCTTTTTATGCACCGGATTCCACACACATTCAGTGTGATCCAGTCACTTTTTGCCTATGTAACGAATTGGACATTCGCAAACCCACACTCTTGGACAATACGAACATTTATCCAGTTGGAACTTTGTTAGCAACATCACTGGTTGAACCAGAGTTAGACGAAACTTTCAAATCTTCTGGCGAGAATGGTAATGTACTGTTTGAACCTACAGTTAATTTAGTAACTAGTGCGCACAGTCATGGCATTTTTAACAACACAGCCAGTTTGACAGAAAAGCATAATGGGTATGTTGAGAACAAACTAACTTATACAGAAATGTTATGTAATGTAAATATATTGGATTTAACAAGTAATGGTGTGAACACTTCCATACTTGTGCATGATAAAATTAGGGAAGTGAATAATTCATTTACCAACGCACAATTGTGTAGAAACGATTTGAACGAAACAACTCACAGTTATAATATGTGTGATATGGATTTATTGAACCTAAGTACATACACAATAAATGACGATTGCAATGTTCAGGGTAGATTTCTAAATGGCGTCAAGTCAGGGGTTGTAGGACACACAAACTCAGAATCCTTAAATACTGGTAACAATAATTTAATGAATGCAAGTACATACTTGATTTGTGAAGACATTAATTCTCAGAATGGTGATATACTTAGGGACAATGTGCACACTAACCTAGACACTTTAAACACTGTTGTAGTTGAAACAACACAAGTTGAGAATGGTGAATTTTTTCTAAATCCAGTACCTATACCTTTGAGTATAGAGGAGAATATACTGGACGGATATACAAATGGTGGTTTTGATATAGTGAGTTTTCACGAGGTGGGATCTCAGGGGAATATTATTGCTGTTACCTCCGTACTGAGTGAAGGTGTTATAAGTAAGCCCAAAATAATCTTTAACACTAGTAAAGATTTCAAAGTGTACAACTATTCAAATACAGATATTGATACAAAGCATGCTGACTTTCTATCTAAAGGATTTAATTTTGTACCAAGCAGGGGGGGCAACATTGTGGACTCACTTATAGACCTAAAATTATTTTCTCGCAAAATGAATATAAAAACTTATTTTGAAACGGATATTAGCAATATTGGATGTGGTAATGATGGAAAGGTCCTAAAAAAATTCAGTCTATTTAATCCTTGTATGAACCATTCAGTTTCTATTTTTGAATGTTTATGTGAAAAAGAATTTAGGGAACACTATAGACACAGAAATTGTTTAGGTCAGTGTAATTTAACCAAAGAAGAGAATGATATTTTGAAGCTTATTAGTAACAAAGATTGTATACGCATTATGAAACCGGACAAGGGCAATGGGATAGTTGTTACTAACAAGCAAGACTATAACAGTATGATGATGTCTATGTTATTAGAGGACAATTATAGTGAAGTTAGTCTTAACGAAATTAAAATAGCTTATCAAAAAATAGATATGGCCTTGGAAGATATGGTGTATCAGGGAGAGATTATTGAAACTGAGTATGAGTTCATGTTGAACCAACACCCTGTTGTGAGTGCTATTTTTGGAATACCCAAGATTCACAAAGGTCTAAATAATGTGCAATTTAGACCAATAGTGGATGGAAAGCGTAGTAAAGTAAGTTTTATAAGCCAGTTTTTGGATCAGAAACTAAAGAAAGGCTTAGGAGTTACACCCTATATAGTAAAGGATTCATGGCACTTTTTGGAATGTATTAAACACTGGAAAATACCAAAAGAATTTTATTTTGTCACTATAGATGTGTGTAACCTATTTAGTGTGATCCCACACGATACAGGCTTAGAATGGTTAGAGGAACAACTTTGTGTTACTGGTGTTTATGAACAAGATGAAGTCAACACATATGTTAGATTAATGGACTTAGTATTAAGAAACAATTTTTGTACTTTGATGGCCATTATTTTAAACAATCCTTTGGCGTAGCTATGGGGCAGCTTGTGCCCCCATCTACGAAATTATATTATGGCTTATTGGGAAAGAAAGTATGTACACACAAGTGAATATAGCCCATTTATCAACATGTATTTGAGATTTTGGCTGACATCTTTATTATTTGGACCGGGGAAAAACTTTTATTAGATAATTTCCTTGAATATATCAATAACACAGTTTGGTTTCTAAAGTTCACACATCAGGTCAATACTGAAAAGATGGATTATTTAGATGTGAGTTTAACATATGATCAAAAAGAACGTAAGGTTAGAACAAATATATTCAGAAAACCTACCTTCTCAAACTCTTATCTACACTATGACAGCTGGCACCCCCCACATCAAAAAAAGGCCATAGTAAAAGGGCAGATGGTTAGGGTGGTACGCATGGTCAGTGATGATGTGGACTTTGAGATGGAATTAGATTCTGTTATTCAAATGTTTCTTAACAGAGGGTATCCGACAAAACTATGTTTAGACTTGAAAAGGGAAATTGTATTTAAAAGAAGTAACAACATTATAGTTCCAATTATTGCATTCAGTATAGATCAATTTGGGTATTCTACAAGTAACAGTGAATCAAACACTTTTGGAAATGACACTATTTTGTATATTTTAAAATACAATTTGGATTCTGAGGTTCTAGTTAACATAGTTATGAAGTATTGGGAGATATTTCATAGGAATAAGGTGGAACCGAGGATTTTTTCACACAAGCCCAAGTTTGTATATAAGAAGGATATGTCACTAAAGGACATTTTTGAAAGAAGTAAGGTGGATACAATGGTTAATAGTAACAAATGCAAAGGAAATTATAAATGTGGTAGATGTACAACTTGCAAATACATTTGGACATCAGGACACACAGTTTCTATTAAGGAATATGATATTTTGATAAATGGACATTATGATTGTTATAGCAAGAATTTAGTATATTTAGCCAAGTGTGAAGATTGCAGGGCATTTTATGTAGGGAAAACCTGTAGAAGGTTTAGGGATAGAATAAAAGAACACATTCTAGATATAAAACATCAAAAACCGACAAATGCCCTGGCTAGACACGTTATGGCCAATGAAGGACATAATTTTAGATTCTGTGTGATCCAGCAGGTGTGCTTCGACCAACAGGGGAGAATTACCGAATACCACTTGGATATGTGTGAGCTTACATGGCAACTTAGACTTGATGCCAACCATGATCCAGGCCTGAATGAATTTCTTTCAATCAAGCCTTGGCTTAGGTTAAAACACCTTCAGAACATATAGTATTTTAAGGTATTGTACTGAATGAAGGGGGTCAGGATGTTCCATTATTTTTACACAGCAAATTTACTTTGGTTAGGTGTAACTATTTAAAATGAGTTATACATCACACACACAATAACATTCCAATATTATTTTACTGATAAGGATTTATTTATGCATTTTCACAATTTGGTAGAAAATATATAACATTTCACATACACACCTATAGGGCACCTACAGCATGCATAGGGTATCTATCTATTTAGGATATAATAGAGTTAGTATGAAATTATGCTGGCATATAATTATTATTTACTCATTTTTCAGTTTTTTAGGAGTAATAAATTAATATAGGAAACATACACGAATCCATAGGATGTTTTTATTTACTTATTTTAACCAAACATCTTTTTGTAATTAGGGGATGTAACATCTGAATTGTCTTTTTAACAGAATTAATTGAGTGTAATTATTCAATTTGTTTTGATACAAATAAGCAGCACTACTTTACCAATCTGATGAAGTCATTTCCTTGGGACGAAACCTAGGTCATTGGTGAATTGGAGCTGCTACCCTGGAGTGTTCTTTGTTCTATGCGTTTGGAATAAACCTGTTTTTTACAACTTTGGCAGCCTGCTTCTGTACTTGTTCTTCCAGCATTCCACTGAAGTAATTGCAATAGTCTTCTAATAGTCAATGTAATATGAGGAACAGTAAAATATGGGCATTCCTAAATAGATATTAACTGTTTTTATGATATTAATTTATATATATATAATTTTCACATTTTTCTAAACATCTCAACAACCAAGTGGCACAGACAGAACTCCTTAGCCTCATAGGAAAGCTCTCATCGAGGTGAATAAAATGCTGCTGATAGTATGTGTGTAACTTGCGCGTTTGCTATGATATTTTAAGTTGTTTACAAAATGTTAAAGATGTAATAGTTACTGTGTTTACTCTGACTTACAAAATTCAGTTTAAGACCTAAAACCTAAAGAATACTACCACTATAAAAATAGTTTGTGCTGAAGAGTTTGCCATTTATACTTCTTTCATAAACCTTATGGTTCCAGAGATATGAACATTTGTTTGAAATGTGAAGACGTAATTTGATTCTGTCAAAAGGCTTTGGCTCCGCCCATTGGAAGTAATTCAAACTTCCTGAGCTCCATTGGAGTGAATGAGTTAATTTGTGAGACCTTCCAGGTAATGCTACTTTGTGATTATTTTGCATTCTTCTCCACTCTACCTACCTGTTCTCTGTTGTATATTTAATCCCAGTGGCTTTTGAGTTGCCCACTCCTTATGTAAATTTGAATGTTGAATTTCCTCTTAGTTTTATGTCATCTGCTTATACTAGACAGCACTACATAAAAGGATTGATGGTTTACATTTCTTGGCTAACAATTTGCTTACTTACATTGTTTCTTGTCTGCCACCCCTTTTTTAATTTTTCATGGTTTGAAGCTGTTGATTCCTTTTTATAATGAAAGCCTTTTCTCCCAACTAAATGTGTCCTCTGACCGCATATCTGCAGCCATAACTGCAAATGAATGACAGAACCATCACCCTACAAGCTAGCATCATTGTGTAGAGGAGATAAAGCCCTAACTATGACCTAGGTAACCCAAGTTTGATTAGCATCTCTGCATCTGAGATACTGGCCGTGAAGAATGGATGTCCCTGTTCTGGAGGGAGGAAAATTAATTTCCATGAGTGAAGGCATTGTCCATGAATAGCAGAGTAGCCCTCAGATGATTCTAGAATTGGCATAAGGGAGGTGGGGACATTAAAGTAAGCCATAGCATAAAAAATCCCTCCCCCTTGTGGAAGCAGTTGCTGGCAAGACCCCCAAGATACCCATAAGTTCCATGTCAGCCCCAATCTAAAATAAATTGATATTAAAGTGGCTGGTAGACTTGATGGATGGGGGCAATGAGTAAGAAGATTGAAAAGTATGAAGCAAAGGGGGGGGGTGACAAAAACATGACCTTACAGTACACGCACTTTAGTCTCAGCATGTACTGTACATGTATGGGGCTTCATTAATCATGTTTGCCTCACAAATCATTCTGACCTATTCATACATATAAATGCATAAATGGTGCGTCATGGGGTTTCATAGAATGGCATCTCCTGCTAATAGCTTTGCTACATATCCAGTCACACAATGACAAAAGCATACCAACTACAGCATGGGATATGATAGGTGACATCCCTGGATTACATCATGTGTAGCTCAAGCAAGCTGCAAAATGTGTGCAGGATGACATGATTGTATATAGTGCGTGGAAAGCATGTGCTATTTCACTGTAATAATATACCAACATAAACATTATACTAGCTACCCAAGCTGTTTAGCCTTGAGGTTATCATCAGTATAGCATAATGGCACTCAATGTGAAATGGCCACTGTCCCAAAGAGTCTTTCAACTGTGATCTGTAAGATTCAGGAAGCAGAAGAGGCCTATATGCATATCATGGTTATTGCCTGCACTGGTTTGTAATGTTGCTAGAGTAACCAATCAAGCTGATAGGGAGAATGTCCCAGAAATACTTTACCATCATATAAGTCAGCATCCATATGAATCTTTTGGTAAAGGTCATATTGTAATGCCTTAGAAGCAGTTTATAACATACATACAAGTTTCTGACCATGGTCCAATTCACTAGATTCCATTGCAACACCTATACATATATGCAGGGTATGCAGATGAATGATTTATGGGATATTACCAACAGTTATTAGACTCAGTATGTTTGCTGGAAGATGCTTTACTTCACTCAAATGGACAGCAGCACTCAAACATTATATATATCTGTAGAAGTGTTCTGTAGAGCTCCTCTCTCTATTAAGACTGGTAACTGATTGCACAAAGTATGATATTTTCAGTTTCTAGTACTTGTACGTGATACACTTATGCCCTAGAATCACTAACAGCAAAATTCCCCTTTGCAGTTTTCGAACAGGTAACCAGCTGTTTGTTATCCTGAAGGAGCTTTATCTATTACCACAGATTACAAATGGTAATGTTACCCCATAGAAATCAGAAATTGCACCTATAAAGGAAAGCAATTATTTGGTAATAAAACTATTTTGTAAATCACATAATTAGTTCAGAGCAATAGCTTGATTACAACTGCAGTAGAGGCTGGGATTCATATTCATACATTAACCACACTCCCAATGATGGACAACTTACTGCCAACATGATGACAGAAAGGCAGTGGTCAAAATTTTTTTTGTCAGCTAAATTATAGTGTTTTGTTCATAGGCAAGTACTAGGCTAGCTGTCCTTGCAAGTGATTTTAAGCATAGCCAGTTCCCCTTTTGGTACATGAAGTAACCTATCCAACCCATCCCATGACCAATAATTATACCTTGCCCCTAATGATAATAACTGGGATCATATCATAGAAAATTTGAGGGGACCCATGCATGAAATAAAGCATTTAGGAGCTGCTTCTGTCCATTAGTAGTATGGGGGGGGGGCAGTCCTGAGGAGAAATTTCTGTTCCCCATCCACAGATTCAAGTTGTCTACACACACACACACACACATATATATCTATATATATATAGATCTATATGTCTATACACACACACATATCTCTCTCTCTCTCTCTATATATATATATATATATATATATATATATATATATATATATCTCACACACACACACACACATATATATATATATATATATATATATATATATATATATATATATATAGTATTGTTCCTGTATTCCTAGTTAACTATGATAGGACAAGAGAGGGGTTATCCTTCAAGGTGCTCACAGTTAAGGAGAGACTTAAATGGCCACTCTGTCTAGCTTGAATGTATTGGCGTCTCTTCAGAAGACTTGCACCTTTGGATATGAGAGATTTGGGACAATGGAAGGGGTTAGAATGTAAATGGCAGCCTAACTTTGAAAGAGACACAGTATATCCCATGCATCAGTAAAGGCTTGAATATCTGGTCCTGTGTTGCCACTATTAGTTTTGATACCTTGGATTTTTCATTCAGTTTGTGTTTTGTGACACTGTTTATTTCTATTTCAGCATGAATTTAACCTCAGTATCATATCTATCAGGCCATTCACAGTCAAATGGTAGTAAAGGCAATGACTTTAGGAACTGCTTTGTGGATGACATTCTGGATTCCTGAGGAGTATTACTTAATGTTATCATCAGTTGTAGACAGAGAAGAGATCTCTGATTGTAGATACTGCTGAAAATCTTTAGGTACCACTGAATCTTTCATCGGGTTTGTTTACTACTGATGCTTTTACGAGAGCTGGCTATTTATACATAATGCAGGCGATATCTGGTCTGACCAGAAGGAGCATGCACAATGACATGCCACTACCTAGACTGGCCTGTTAACAAGTAGTCTTATATTAAGTATGATGAATGAAGATGGTGATTGTGATGACCAGATCATGGCCAGTGCACTAAACCTAGAGATTGACCCCCATGAAGACCACCTTTCCTGCCTTAATGATATGTTCATTCTGAACATCAGTTACCTACCTACATGTCCTGGTGATGAATTCAGGAATAAGAATAGAATAATCTGAGCCCTCGTGAGGCACTACTGATCAAAAAATTATCATAATCAGATTCGACCTTCTCTGACATCTTAATGAGCATTATGCATGTGGGTACATGTTCTGATGATGCTAGCATGCATGTTACCAAGGCTGATGAGGCATTTACGTCATCATAAAATTCTGGTGGTTATGTGATTAATTTTTCATGACATGGACATAATGAATGTATCTATGTTGAAAAAGATTCATTTTCAGCAGATTATAAAAAGTTTTATGTACTTATTTCAACTGACTGTTGTTTATTTTGTCTTATCTTAGTCAACAGTATCACAGCTCTGCTTTTTATTTTTTTTATACTTTATGATCTATCATTTTTATTTTTATGAGTGTTACTCAGATTATTGTATTTCTTCTTCCTAGTTTGAGCTTATGAAGAATGATTCTGATGGTTGTAGCTCTCTGTACCAGCTACTCAAACTGGTGGTCATCGAGTGTTCACTCTTTATATGGATATTCAGGATTAGAGACTCCCAAAGTCAGTGGTTTTGCTCCAGTCACTACTAATCTATCACTGCAGGGGAATAACTTGGTGGGGCAATGCTGTTTCACCAAATTATTTCAGTTTGAGCAAGTCCATGCTCTTACATATCACAAAGACTTGACAAGATGCAGGAAGAGAGCTCAGTATCAGACATGCTCCAAAATATCATGTTTTACAGTGTTCACTAATCTCCATATTCACTGAAATCCTGATATCTTTTTTCCATCTGATCCATCATTGACCACTAGAAGCTGCTTGTTTTATTTAGCCCAAGAACTTCACTCAGTCTGCCTTCCTTGGTAAAAATGCTAGTACTACAGAATGCAAGATGGGTTATCTATGAAGACTGTTGAAACACATAGGCCTCTGCAACAAGACTGTGACCCTGATTAATATGAATGTATAGCTGTTGGTGACTTTTTCCAAGTCACAAAATATTGTATATATTCAGGAAGAACACAAAGGTCCCAATATTATCAAATCAATTGTAAGCAAAGCAAAAATGTTGCAAAACATTTACTACGTGACATCTTTATGAATAGGCTATATATTCGGGAAGAACACAAAGGTCCCAATATTATCAAATCAATTGTAATCAAAGCAAAAATGTTGCAAAACATTTACTAAATGACATCTTTATGAATAGGCTATTGTCTCCCTGTGCTGTGAATATGCTGCTCCTTTCTACTTTTGGCTATGAATTGTCCTCCGATAAGAACATCTCTCCTTCAGCTACCAGACTAGTAATCATTTCATCAGGTTTATTATTCAGTCTGAGACTATGACAGAATCATATACAGTATCTTTAGACATAAGCCTCAAAGTTTGTATCTAGGATAGCCTATTTCAAGTTTAGCACATTCTTTTAATTTTTACACTATTTATTAAAATGCATAGTTAAATCCAAGAAATATAAATCATACTGCAATCCTCTCTGCTTTTTCGAGCTGAACACAATATCACCAGGAAAGGTAGTGTTCCAGTCATTCTGAATGCAGTTTTCTATAATAAAGTAGAGTTGTGCAAAATCTTACCATAACAGTAGATGTTCTTGCCTTCACTGCTGCAGTATTGTTAATATATCGGATCCCCGTCGTGGAAGCCTCATGTCCAGCCGGTCCATCAAAGACTCCTGTTGCTTTAAAGGTATGCCAAACATCACCCAAATGGCCCTTGCATTGCATACGGCATAATGGTGACATTCAGGCCTACCATTGTCAGAACTGATTGCCCCAGTAGGAACACCAGTCCATGGAACCCAAGAGGTAATCTGTACATGCAGGATGGCAAAGGACTAGGGAGAAGAAAAGAGGGAGTGAATACTGCAGCAGTGAAGGCAAGGACATCTACTGTTATGGTAAAATTTTACACAACTCTACTATGTCCTTATATTCACTGCTGCAGTATTCTTAACATATGGGAGAGTGCCAAAACTCAAGAGGAAACTAGAGAGGGACAAGGAATAGAAGAGTCCCCTAAAAAGCCATGAAGAACGGCACTAGGAAAACAATCCCTAGCTCTAGAGATAGCATCCAAGTTGTACCACTTGGTAAAGGTATGCACAGAAGTCCAGGTAGCTGCTTCAACAATAGAATTAGTATCTAAGCCCTTGAAAAAAAGCATCAGAAGAAGCCACAGCTCTAGTAGAATAAGTCTTGACTGAAGAGGGAAGACTCTTTCCATGAAAAGTGTAACAAAAAGAAATAGCCTTAGAAATTCAAGAAGAAATAGTTTGCTCCAATGTATGATGCACCCTCTCACTCTCAGTGAAAAAAGTAGGTAGATTAATAGACTGATTAAATGACAGCTCATTGACTGCCTTAGGCATAAAAGAAGGGTTACTACGCAGGGACACTTTGTCCTCATGAAAGATCAAAAAAGGAGGACAAGCCATAAGGGCCTGTAATAGACACCCTGTGACAACAGGAGGTACAGCCAGCCATTCCAGAAGAAGCAGTGCAGTGGATGTCTAACATATGCCAGCACAGCTATCTGGAATTTTGTAAAGAATAATATGTTATTTGTGTATCAAACTGATTTGTACAAATGCTTGTGTTTAAAAATGTATGTGTAAAGTTGCTGGTGTTAAAATGTATCAAGAGTGTTTCCTGCTAGACAGAAAAGAAATGTGCATGCATTACTGTAACTTTTTAAATGTATACATTGTTACAGCATATACTGGGAGAGAAGAGGTTAATCCACCTGACTTTGAAAAGTATTTTTGAAATTAAATTGCTTTATGGGTTAAGCCATAAAGATGTTTTCCCACAGTTTTGAAGGGAGTCAGAAACACAATATCTGTGCTAGAGTATGGTTTATTAGCTCCTGTAGGAAGAAGGGAAGAGCTTTATGGTTTTATGACTTTCAGAAACTGCAGCAGATCTGAGCAAAGCTCTATCTGTGTGTATGGTAACACATAGGTGCTAAAACTCTGGCAGCTTCTAGATATGGGGGTAGTGCAGGAAACAGAGTCAGATGACCAGACATGTGTGATGTCATTCTGTAAACCAGAAATAATATTTAGATATTAATAGGAGATTGCTCTCAGTATTCTGCAGTCTGTTCTTGGAAACCTGTCTAGAAAGACCCTCACTCACAACATCTTGCCTTGCGCTACTAAGTAAATTAACTAGGGAGCACTCATTAGTTTAGTCAATCAGGAATAGATAGTGAGATTAGCTAAGTACTGTTTTTTCTGTATCTGTGTTAAACTTTACATCACTGTTACTTTTAATATTTCCTCTGCTGAAACTCTGGTGTTTACTGTAAACAGATATTTAGTATTTTCATGTCCTTTTATTATTTATTATTAAATATATTTAAACTTTTCATTATGGCTGATCCTTTTTAGAAAATATTTAATATTTGAAAGTATTTGCATATATTTATTTGGTGATAACTCTGGCCACTCCTGAAAGCCTTGTTGTTTGGTCAACATTACCATTTGTATTAATATTAACTTCACTCATCATAATTGGATACTCATTTAAGAGCCTTATAGTAACTGACCAGTGGCAGTGAATCTATCCTTATAGTATGGGCAAAGTTGATAGAGCAGGTAATCTATGCCAACCTTTCCCAGGTGTGTGAGTGTGTGTGTGTGTGTGTGTGTGTGTGTGTGTGTGTGTGTGTGTGTGTGTGTATGTGTTTGTGTGTGTATGTGTGTGTCAGCTACTTGGAGCAGGGACACAAAGTATTGGTTTCACAGAGAGAGTGGTGGAAGACTTGGTTTGGGCATTTGGCTGAGGACCTAACTCTGAAGCTGTGCCAGTGGGGAGTCTTACTGGGGACCTGGAGGGAGACAGAGAAATCCAGAACTCAGGCTGACTGTGTTCCCTGTGTGCTCTTAAGGGAAAATGCGTTTGATGCAGACAGGTCTGCATCTGGATATACTGAGTGTAGCTATTTGTATTCCAAATGAATGTCCCTCTCTACTGTCAGTGGTGAGGATTCAGTCTCCTTGATTACTGGCCCAGAGTGGGGACTCACACACCCATCTGACAGAAGAAAGAGCTAACAAAAGAACAGTCATCCAGGAACAATGTTGCAAGGAAGTTGAAGCTGCAGGCTCAAAATGAGCCTATGTCAACTTCTCCAAACTAAAATGAAGATCCTAGGAAGAAGGAACATGCTTCCTGGGAGGTCTAATATTAATGACACCTTTAAGAAATTGTTTCACCTCAAATATAGAAACTAAAGGAGGAGAAAAAGGAAAGCAGACAGACAGAGATAGCTGATAAGTGGGCCTTAATAGAAAAATAGGCCAATCCAGCATTGAGCAACTCACACAAATAAGAGTGAACCAAAGGAACATCCATGGGTCTAGGTTATGAGAGAGACACCAAAAAGAAAACATCTTCCATTTGAATAAGTAAGATTTCATAGTAGTAGGTTTCCTGGCCTCCTGCAGGACATGCAGCACGTCCTCAGAAAAAGGGGTCTATGAGGAATCAAATCCTATCATCCACAATGTCATTTGAAGCATGAACAGATGGGGATGGATGAGAGATCCCTTGTCTTGTGAGAGTAGATCCACCCTGTGAGGTGATGTGTGATGATTGCCCCTGGCTAAATGCAGAAGAAGAGGGAACCAGTGCTATCACAATCAAAAGGGAGTCACCAACCAGATTTTGCGAGCATCCTGTTGAATTTTGAACAGGACTTACGGAATGGGAGAAAGGGGAGAGAATGCATAAAGAAACATCCCCTTCAAAGAAGATGACAGGGCGATCACCTTCCACAGCAGAGGACTAGGACTCTGGTACAAAACAAAGGAAGTTGCCTGTTCAGAGGAAAGGCAAACAGATCCACTTGAGGAGGCTTTACTAGAAAGGCTCACCCAGACTCTGCTAAGAACTAAACTTTCTATTTAAGGGGTAAAATAAAACATTGCAGAGCTGTACTAGAAAGGCTTATCCAGACTCTGCTACACTTTGCTGCAAGGAAAAGGTTAGTTTGCTTTTTATTTGTTGTAATTTGTTATTACTTTATTGCTTTTTTTCTATTTTGAATACTGTGATTTGTTTTCTTTACTTTGTGTTTTACTTGTATTCTGCTTTTAACTGCATATTAAAACTTGAAAAGAGACCACAGCTCTGTCTTTTGTGAGTCAGGCAGAAATTAGAACAGATCAATTAAGGACTCACACATAAGATAGAACAGGTCAGTTAAGGTTAATCATCTGGGAACTGAGGGGTTGGAGCTAAGAACTAAACCTTCTATTTAAGGGGTAAAATAAAACATTGCAGAGCTTTACTAGAAAGGCTCACCCAGACTCTGCTACACTTTGCTGCAAGGGAATGGTTAGTTTCCTTTTTATTTGTTGCATTTTGTATTACTTTATTGATTTTTTTTCTATTTTGAATACTGTGATGTGTTTTCTTTATCGTATGTTTTACTTGTATTCTGTTTTTAACTGCATATTAAAACTTGAAAAGAGACCACAGCTCTGTCTTTTGTGAGTCAGGCAGAACATGTTTCCCACCATCCCACCCAGTTACTGTTGTGTTCTTAAACACCACTGTCTTTCTAGTTGCCTACCCCTTATGTTAATTTGACCATATATCTCATTTCTTCTCTGCTTTTACTGGCTTGTGTGAGTAAGCGCAAAATTATGATTTTGCAAAATCACTCCCCTTCAACTATTTAAATTTATTGGCCATCCTACTGTATTCCATAGTACCAGAATGCAAAAGTGACCACCCCCTTTCAATCTATCTTGCTGTTTTAAAAAATAGTGACTCTCCACTAAAACTTAACTTTTTAGACAGGTAAAATTTAAGTTACCTACTTTCACATCTAACTCCTCTAGTGCACACTGCAGTGTTTAGGATAAACCATTTTTTTTTTCATCTTACCTTTAAGCATCCCTGGGACTAGCACTTGCTCTAAAACCTGCTGGAAAGCATTAGGAAGCCTTAAACTGATACACTCAACTCTCCTTGTTAATAAGGAGAAATTAATCGTAGACACTGAACAGCCTATAATTGCAAAGTACCTTGCTAAGGTAAAGGAAAACAGCTCTTGTACTTTATAAAAAAAAAGCACCAAACCAGGCATGTCCAAGGGTCAGCTTCTGGTGATTTATCCTGTCCACCTGGTGTATCTTGGCATACTGGGGCAATACACCAATTGCCTCATGTACACAGACAACCCTCTCCTCCTACCCCCCAACATTGCAACTTGTGAGAGATGCACTTACATAGCCAAACTGGAAGCATAGCTCTCTCCAACCAAGATTGTGCTAGACAGTCAAGAGAAGGTTAACACCCACACTACACCTCAAGCAACACATAGGCCTTCTAAACCCACACCAACAACACCCTCACATAGCACCAATAAACCCTCATATGAGGAGACCCTTAACAGTAACCTGCCCAAGCAACAAGGACCTCCGAAGCTGAAATGCAAACAAACACAAATCACAACCAAAGTGTCACATAGATCACAACACCAGTGTGCCACCCAACAGCAGCCCCTAAGGCAAGACAACATATGCAACACTTTAGTCATAAGTGACTCTATAGTCAAGCACACTGATGTCCCACTCACCAGGCTGAACAAGGAGAAAATTACAGTCAGCTGCCTGTTGGGTGCCAGGATCCGCCACATAATGCATGCGCTCAAGTCACTCCACAACAAGTACAAATACGACTCTGTCATTGTCCATGTTGGAGTGAATGACTTGAGATGTACCTCCCTGGACTACATGAAAACATGGAAGAGCTCTTGGATCATGTGGCCCAGGCAGGTATGACCCTAGCCCTGAGTAGCATCCTGCCTTTGCCCAGAATGATACCACAGTATAAGGACAAAATGATTGACTTCAACATTTGGTTAAGCTTCTGGTGTCATTCAAAGGGGATCCAGTATCTGTCTGCCTGAGATGACATGATCGACAGACCATGATGCTTTGCCAGAGATGGTCTGCACCTGTCACCCCTGGGATTCAGGTTACTGGCTAAGGCTCTTGCCACCCCTATAATGCCTTTTTTAGGCAAAGTTCAAATGGCAAAACCACCACCATAACAGGTACAAGCATGCAAAATCTGAAGGTAATGCTAGTCAATGCTAGAAGTCTAAACCTCAAAATGCACAAACTCGAGGCACTCCTAAAAATGGAGAATATTGATATCTGTGCAGTAACTGAGACCTGGTTCAAGGCTCCAGAGAGCACCCATGCAATACCAGGCTACAAATCTTACCACACTTTTCGGCCACCAAACCAGGACCAAAACACTAAAGGTGGAGGAGTGTCCATATTCACCAAGGATATTCACACCACCAATGCATTTGAAATTCTCCAGGTGCAACTAACACTAGGTAGGACTGCAATCCAAATTGTAGCTTGCTACAGATCCCCCACCATGCCCCACGATTCTCACTACACCTTTCTAATCATACTAGAAAATATTAAAATACAACCAAACACCCTAATACTGGGTGATTTCAACTACCCTGCCATTAACTGCGAAAACTACTCATGTACCAACACCTTTGCCCAGTGTTTCTTGGAATTCATAAATTCCAATTCCCTGGATCAACAAATCCATAGTCCCACCAGGGGCTCCAATATCCTAGACCTGGTCATTACCAACATGGGAAATCGATGCTCCATACCTATGGTCTCACCGTTGTTGGTCAGGTCTGACAATAAGCTAATCGCCCTTGACATCTACATCCCTCCCCCACCTCCCAGTAAGGAAACCTCCATAAAAAACTTCTCCAAAGCCAATTTCATGCTACTCAAGTCAGAAGTGACAAACTTCATGACACCCATGCAGACAGGAACTGAAAGTTCAACTGCTGAATCCTGCACTAAGGCACTGTACAAGCGCATCCACCCATGCATGAATCATGCCATCCCAAATATAACCAAAACACACTCTTCCAAAAAAAGAAAGCCAATCTGGTGGTCCCCTGCCATAAACAGACTTTACAACAAAAGGAAGAAACTGTTGAAGAAAAGAGCAAAATCTCAGAATGCAAAAAACTCCCTTACCAGGCTCAGCAAGAAGCTGGGATGCCTCATAAAATCCTCCAAAGCTATTTACGAAAATAAAATTGCCAAAGATTCCAAAGACAACCACAAGGCATTCTATAGCTATGTCAAGAATCTAAATGACAAAGCTCAGATCTGCTCTGAGCTACAACAGAATGGCATTAAATATACTGATCCCAAGGATATTGCCAATATTCTGGCAGATCAATTCAGTGCTAACTTCACCACCGTCTCACTCCCTAAAGAGCCCATCTCAATACTGATTGATTACCAAATTCCGGTAATAACAGCCACACAGGTAAAAACCACACTCTCCAAAGCTAAGAATACAGCATCCATGGGACCAAACGACATCCCAGGCTGTGTACTACATGAACTACAAAATGAACTGGCACCTCACCTAAGTGTCATGTTTAATCATAGCCTCACCTCAGGCTTCATGCCCACTGAGTGGCACACAGTTACAGCTATCTCACTCCACAACGGGGGATCCACCTTGGATCCTGGGAATTGCCGCCCCATCAGTCTAACGAGCCTGATCTGCAAGGCCATGGAACATATTATCATGGAACTTATAAGCAAAGACATTGGCAACTTTCAAACACTGGACCCCACCGAGTTTGGGTTCATGAAGGGGCAATCTTGTCTCCTGAACCTGATTGACTTCTTTGAATCAGTCTCTAGAGCCGTGGACGAGGGTAAGGCTGTCCACACAGCCTATCTGGACCTCGCCAATGCCATCGACACCATCTCCCACTCTGGAATCATAGATAAACTTACTAAGCTGGGCATTAATCCCTACGTCACTTGATGGGTTGCCAACTGGCTTACTGACAGAACCCACACTGTAAAAGTAGCCGACTCCAAATCCAGCTCCAGACAAGTGTCAAGTGGAGTACTTCAGGGTTCAGTCCTGAGACTGCTCTTGTTTAACATCTACTTCTCTGAAGTACAGGCCAACACTAAGGGACTCTGGCTAACAAAGTTTGCAGATGACTGCAAACTGGGAGCCATTACTGAATCCCCAAATGATGTGGATATTCTACAAAAGGGCCTTACAGAAAAAGATGCTTGGTGCCAGAGCCGTGGGCTCAAGCTCAATGCCAAGAAATGTATAGTTATCCCCTTTGGGAAAAAACATGTACCTGTGAAGTACCACATAGGTGGCAGTACACTAAACATGGAAAGTGTGATAAAGAGACTTAGGGACACAGGTGGACAGTGGTCTCATCTTCAATAACCACATTGCCACAACAGTCAGGAAATTCTTCTATGTGGTACACCTCATCACTAAGGGATTTTCATCCAGAAAAAAGGAGGTCATTGTCCCAGTGTACTCATCCCTCATTAGACCCATTATAGAATGCAATGCCCCATTTGGTATGTACCTCTCAAGACATCTGCAACAACTGGAAAGGCCACAGAAATACCTCACCAAAAGAAATACAGACCTAAAGCAGATGCCCTATGCTAACCATCTAAAAAAACTCCAGCTATTCTCTGTCACATATCGTCTACTCAGAGGCGATCTCTGCTTAAAATACAAGGGCATGTCAAACCCAGAGATGTTGGACATGCTACACTTAAAGAAATCCGAATCCCTCAGAGCCACATGCTCCAGGGATCTAAACCTTATCATCACAATAAACAAAACATGCTGGAGGGATAGGTTCTTGACCCAAAGACCCCCCCCAGACTCTGGAACAGGCTGCCCATACATGTCAAGCAGAGCACCTCTTTGGCCCTCTTCAAAAGGATCCTTGACGATTGGATGGGAGATAGGAAATTCACCCCGGGGATCATGTCAGTTGCCCTGCTAGACAAGGGTCCAGGGAAGTAAATATTGTGGAAAGAAATACCCAGGGAATTGTTATGGCTAGGCTTGTATAGGCCCTAGGGCTAATAGCCTAGTACCAACCTATGAACCTATGAGTACTCCACTGGTGGATAATGTCCAGAAACACATCCCTGTGAATCATCCATTTGTGGGACTGAGTTAAGGACCTGCTCAGAGTGTCTGCCACAATGTTCTGACCAGAAGGGATATAAACTGCCTGAGGAGTCACTTGATACTCGACAGCAATATCCCATTCCAGAAGTGCCAACTGGCAAAGAAGATAAGATCTCGTTTCTCCCTGTTTGTTGATATACCACATCACTGTGGAATTGTCAATGAACACCTTGAGAGGCCCTGGAGAGAAAAGAGGATGAAAGGCCTGAACAGCCAGAAGAAGAGCTTTCACCTCTTTGACATTGATGTGCTCATTCTGCTGACATGACATGCACACCCCCTGAACCTTTAGGGAGCCAAATGTCACCCCCCATCCCATGTCTGAAGCATCTGTGAACAATTCTTGAGAGAGAACAGGGGGATGAAAAGGGATCCTTGGATTCAGAGACAACTGCTGAATCCACCAATTAAGTTCCTGTCTGAGACAAGGAAGAAGAGGAACTACAAAGTCTAGAGGATGTGTGTGTTGAAGCCCCACAGACTTCAGAAACCACTGAAACTTTTTCATGTGAAGTTTGGCCAGAGAGAACATCAGAATGGTGGATGCCATGACCCAGAGCTCTCAGAAACTCAGTGGTGGTAATGGAAGCCAAAGAAAGAAGAGTGTGAAAGAAAGAAATGAGAGTTAAGGCCTTTGGAGGGGGTAGGGAAGCCAGCACTGGCACAGTCTGAATCCTGCAACCCAGAAAAACATGATCCTGAGAAGGAGTCAGAGAAGACTTTTTTAAATTTATAGTGAATCCCAGACTCTGAAGAAGGGAAAGGGCAAAATGAAGATTTTGCAAAAGGGTCTCTGGACAGGATGCCTAAATCAACAGGTAGTCCAAATAAGGAAATATCTGGATCCCTTGAATCCTGCAAAAAGCAGTCACAGGAGCAAGGTATTTGGTGAACACTCTTCGGGCAGCAGAAAGGCCAAGAGGCAAAGCAGAGGACTGAAAATGTCAGGAAGCAACAGAGAGACGCAAAAACTTCCTGAAAACAGGATGGATCAGAATATAGGCATAAACATCCTTGAGATCCAGAGACTCCAGACAGGCCTGAGGGAGCAAGAGAGGAAACAGAATCTGAAAGGACAACATCTGAAAGGAAGGCACTTGAGAATAGGTCTCCAAGTGCCCTCTTTTCTGGGCACTAGAAACAGTCTGGATTAGAACCCTTTCCCCCTTAGGGGCACAGGCACTTCTTGAATAGTACCCTGAGTCAAGAGATTTTGAAGAACCTCTGGGAAAAGGAAAGTTGTTCCCGAGAAGGCTGAGGAATTCCCATAAAAGCAGGAGGGGATTTCCACACCATGAAAAATACCTGATGAATGACTGACAGAACTCAAGAATCCTGAGTGATATGGTGCCAAACAGGAAGAGGAAAAGAAAGGTGAAGAGAAAGAGGAATTTGGCTGGGAAGGGACAGATAATCATACAGCACCTGTTTTGTTTGGAAAGGAAGGCTTCAGAGTCCCTGAAAATGGAAGAGTCCATTTGCCACTCTTATTACCTTTAGTAGAAGGGTGGGATTGCCTATGAACAAAGGCAAGGTTAGCGGGAAAGCTTAGAATCCAGAAGAGGATCCATCAACTTAGCCTTAATATCATCTGGGAGAGGTGGAAGCCTAAGCCAAGAATGCTTCCTCATCACTGAGTCAAAAACAGCAGCCCTAGAAGAGGCATCTGCCACATCATAACTACATACAATAAAATGACCAACTTGAGAGGAGTCCATAGCAAGGAAAGAACAGAAGTTTTACACTCAGAGTTTGGGAAATCAGAAATAAGTTGACAGGCCAGAGAAAGAAAAGCCAATACAAACCTAGACATATGACTCTGATAATGAATATCCCTAAAACTAGGGTAGCAGATGTGTAAACCTTCTTACCCATACTTTCCATAGCTCTACTGTCTTTGTCAGAAGACAATAACTTGGGCAAAGGAAGCAAATGAGATGGTTTATCAGAGGCTACAGACACTACACAGGGGTCAGCAGCAGGACCTTTATATAAAAAATAACAATCCTCAGGCACCCTATAAAACCTGTCAGGTTTCATGGGAGCAGGGGACAGAGAATCAGGTGAATGAGAGGCATTGGAACCAGCATGCAGCAAAGCAGCCAAAACAGGAGGAATAGCTGCAGGTTTAGGAGATTTCAACTACAGCAACTCATAGTACCTCTTATGGATATCAAATACCTGAGCACAATCCCACTTAAAAAAAATCCTTCATCCTAGAGAGTGTATCCCCAAAGGAAATTCCCACAGAAGGAACATCAGGACTAATAGATTCCTCCTCCTCTAACTCATAGTCCAAAGGAGAAGGAATGTGAGTAGAATAAGTCAGGGGTTCGTCATCAGAATCCAACTCATCCTCAGAAGAATCCTGTTCTCTAGGTCTTTTAAGGGGGGAGTAGAAGACCAAGGAGAAGCCGGAACCGAAACCCCTGGAGGAGGTTTTAAGGACATAAAAGCAGTAAACAGACCCAGAGTAAAGGCCTGGCAGTCATTTGTGGATCCCTAAGAGCAGAATAAGCATGTTTAAGTTTTTGTTTCTTTTTTAAGGGAATGTCCCTTCCAAAAAACTGAGAAGGCTCAGAACCAGGACAATGGTCGAGAACCTTAGTAGGAACTTCTTCCCCAAATAAAAATGGGGGAACTCCTTTAGGCCCCTCATAAAAATCAATCGTGATTCCTCCTGAATGTCTGAGATGGACTCCTACAAAGCCTCTTTGGATGTTCTGCCAGACGGATCCTCACCAGCCTCCAACATGTTTGTGGCACAGAAATCCAACAACATGACCAGCGAGCCTCCAGGTTTGTAATGACCTCGGGAGAAACACCTGGCAGAGGCTGGACAGCAGCAGAAGATTCCAGTCATACCTTTTTCACCTTCTTCCTCCCTAATAGCTGACCCTCAGAGCAGGATATTCCTTCCATTGTATCTTTAGCGAGAAGCTTAAGATGCTGGTTCTCAAGATACAAGAAAAGGGAAGAAAGTCTACTGTGAAGGGATTTTGAGATGAACCCCTGACAAATTGAGAAAAACGTATGGTCATGAGAGGCGCCTAGACAAAAAACACACTTATTGTGGTGTTCTTTGTGGGGAATATGTCTGCCACACTGGCATTTACCCCTCCTAGATGGCATTAACCCCAGGAGCACAAAACAAGACAAGAAAAAACAAAAGCCCCAATTCGGCACTTATTTGCACCAGCAAGGAATTCAGAAAACAGGTGTATGTGGTCACTGGAGAATCAAAATGCATTCAACTGGCAGAAAATGGACACAAGTAAACAGACCAACAGTGAAAAGATATGTTCAGACTGGCGGCAAAGAAGTTCTGACTATGGTAGGCCTGAACGTCACCTTTATGCCCTATGCTATGCAAGCAGCATTTGGGTGATGTTCACCATACCTTTAAGCAACAGGAGTCTTTGGGAGACTGGCTGAACATCGGGTTTCCACAGAGGGGAATCCCATATGTTAAGAATACTGCAAAAGTGAATGTAAGGACATGCGTTAAATGCAGGCCATCCTTTATCGTGATGTTTTCAAGGTCGGGGATTTTGCTCAAGATTAGATTGGAATGTTCATAAAGCACTGCATTTTTTTATTAGTCATCCCACAGTTTTGCTTTTAACGCCATACTTTAAACACCACTATAACTTTAATTGGAGCACATGACTTTTTTTTTAAAGCCATATTAATCACATACCTTAATACTGCAGCAAAAGCTTTAATATGAACTGAAGCTCACCTCACTTTAATTTCAAGATTGCTAAACCTTGGGGATGGGTTGGTAAGAGTATACTCTTACCCCAAAGATTAGACATGTTGGAATTAATACATTTTTAATTATGGCTGTGAGGGATACAGCAGGGCGGAAACAGCCCTATGCAAGAATGGTGCCTTTTTGTATTTTTAAACATCATTGCTAATATTTTTCTGCATTAGTAGAAACAGTTTTGCACCCTTGGTATATTGACATGAATCATCCAAATGTTAGCTTTTTTTAAATTAGCTCATCCTTACCTCAATATTTTCTGTAGCACTTTTAGTTCTGTTACCTCATGGCATTCCTCATATTTTGTGAGTTTTCTGTGTCATTATAGCAAAGAAAATCGCACCCCAGATCTCCCTCTTTTCTCCTTACTAACAAGATGCATTTTGTTGGCACTTGGTGCTACTTCTCACAGGTATTAATATACATTAATATGTGTATATACCTAAACAATATGGATGAAGGTGATTCCTGTGTCGCTCTCTGTCGAAGCGATAGCCAGGGTAGCATGTGCAGAGAACCCTTCCAAAGTTATCTGTGCATTGCTGTTCACACGGAGAGCCAGCACATACATCAAAACCTAGAAAAAGGAGAATAAAAAGTTTGAGAGCATAGTGCATAAATGACAAAATTCCATATAAAAATGTTTCCTCATTCAGTAATTTTGCATCTCCCCATCCACACAAAGAAGACTGGCAGAACGCCTAGTTTCTCTTTGTCTTCGTACATCAAGAACATCATTTACTGCAAATGTTAAAGCTTACTGCTGTTACTGATCAAAGACAAAATGTTCTAGAAAAGAGGCAGGGTAGCTCAATTCCACACAAAAATGCTGCTGATGTTATCATCTCATAGTTTCGTACTGTGCTTGAGCCTGAAGACCATTATAACAGACTGCACATTATATATAAGAAGAGTCTTCATCTCTTACCCATGTATAGAATGTACTTTTAAAGACATAGAACACCTCATGTGTACTGGAAAGTTATTCAAGCTTTCTGCAGATGAAATTGGGAAATTTTGTCAAGATTTCTCCAAGTAAAATTGGGAAATTTATTCAAGCTTTTTGGAAGTGAAATTGAGACATATCTACTCCTTTTCATGTGTCTGAACCTATCAATCCTATATAGGTAGCTGATTGTTCTCAGGGATATGACAGTGGGATACAGCAGAGAGGTAACATTGTTTCCTCATATTTTCCATTCCCTCCCTCCTTAAGTATTTAACTCTTAACTATGTAAACTGGTTTGCCTTCAAAAAGTAACTGTCATGTTGGTTTGTTTTAGAATGCTTTATATCTGGTGTTTTTCTCCCCAGGTTGCCATCAGAAATGGACTTTTTGTCAGTCAGGCTATCCTGATTAAAGGTTAATAAAATGAACAAATAATTGGTGACAAAAGAAAGAAATGAACAAAGACTGTTATAACTATAAGGTTAGGCCAACTCTATTCCACAGAGGGATGGAGCTCCGACTGTAACCCAGAAAAGCCATGTTTAATTAGTGGACCCAGTCTCTGAGGAGTCAACTGAAGGTATAACTGAGAAGATCAGTCTTTTCCCTCACTTGCCCATCTCCTAGAGGGAAAAGAATTCCCTGCTATGGAAACAGTCTATGGTGAAGAATGGTGGAGGAGCTAGGCTACAGCCTTCCTTATAGTAAAGGGAAAGCAGAGGCCAATCATTTGTAGACAATGTGCACTACGCTGGGCATAGAGTAGGACAGCGGGTTGGTGGAGCATGACAATATAATCTGAAGTGCCTATGGATGATGGCTCACTGTGGTTCAGCTCTTGTCCCAACTGGTAATATGGCTATGACCAGCCAATCATAGGAGCAAACGAGTCATCAGAGTTAGGAAAAGGTTGTTGGAGTGGAGCTTGCCAAAAATGTTCTGAGGGTAAGAAGGATAGTAAAGCTGCAGGCACAACAGGCATTTTATGAAAAAAAAAAAGACAGATAAAGAAGTCAAGATGGGCTTGCAGTGTATTTTTCATTACTGTATTTTGTGTTTCATTTTAATGTGTTTCTACTAATCTCAATGGTTTTTAGAAACAATTCTAAAACAACTATACTAAATGACAAAATAATAAAACAACATATGAGATCATGTTCTGATTAGTACATACATACTCCCTAGTGCCTCAGCTAATGCCTTCAAGGAAAATGAATTTGCAGGATAATAGATGATCAGGATATGTTCATTTTCTGTTTTACAAGGTAAATTTTAAATACAATAATAGATATGTTTTCTGCGTGCTTTTGCAATGTGTAAATGTGTTGTTGATCTCTGTTTCAAAACAGGAACACAAAAAGTCTGTTTTAATGAGGTTAATATATCACAAAATAAAGCAAAACACTGTTAGAAATTGTTTCCTGCTGTGCATTCTTCCTTACTGAGGTGATTATTTTCTTGTTATATTGTTTTTACATAGTTTGTTTGTGTCTTTCGGCTTTTCCCGGTTAGGGGTCGCCACAGCGGAACTCTGGTCCGCTAATGATTGGCAGTTGATTTTTACGTACCGGCTTGCCAGGCCTGATGCACAACCTTCAACTAAGGTACATGTCTCCACGCATAAAACGCTCTAGCTGAGAATCGAACCGGACAGCGTCTTACTGTGAGGCGACAACGCTGTATGCTTTACATTTGGCTAGGCAAAAAGTTTCAAAACAGACTGTCTCAGCTTCAGTTACGTGCAATAAAATGACAGTAATGATGCAGATATATTGAGGTGAACCAGTAACACATCTCCAAGTGGCATGGCCACACCTCAAAAGATAAATTTGCATGTTATGCAGCTGGGTAGTCAGAAGATAAGAGAAGGAAGAGATTGTACACCTGTACATGGCTGGAGGTTACCTTCTGGGTAAATTCTCTATAGTAGAATGTATTATTGTTAGCTAAATGTTCTTTCCCATCTTTCTTCATTGGCAATTTGGAAACTATCCACGTAGTTTAAAAAAATAATATAAATTACGTTTTCAGAAATCCTATATAATCTGTATAAACCGACACCCATGGGGATTGGTAGATGCTGGATAATTGTAGTTTCTGGTTGCTTAAGAGTTACTATTATAAATAGGCCTGATTAATACTGTAACCTATACTATACCACACCATACCATAAAAACTGTATTGATTTGATTTTAATATTGAAATATAGTAATTAAAAGCCTGGCTGGGGGGGGGGGGGACAGAAAGTGCAACACACGATAACTGAATTGGTCATACTGTGCTGTATTTCTTCAATTTTTTTGCTGGCTGCTTAAGAGTGCCTGTTGCTTGAGTTCTGGTTAATTGAGTGTATTCTGTATGCATATAAATAAATATAAATATATATATATATATATATATATATATTTTTTTTTTTTTTTTTTTTGTGCAACTAATCCAATACCTTTTGAAGCCAGTCAATCACACCAAAACTATAAATTAAAACAAGAAAAGCAAATTGGTTTATACCTTAGACTTCATTCCTAGATGTCAGGGCTATTTTCAGTATTATATTTAGTCTTCTGAAGTATTCTTTACTGAGTTTTATTTGCATTTGTTCATGTTTTATTGCCAATCCTTCAATTCCCAAATACTTATATACTCTTTCTTGCTCAAGTTCCTTTATATCGCGCTCCCGTCCTAGACTGATATTTTCTTGTTACTGCAACTTTCCTGCTTTAAATGTTGCTTTTGCACATTTATCCATACCAGACATTATTCTTATATCATCTGAGAATGTTTTCACCGCTTGCAGTTGTACTTCAACTCCTCATCTGATGAACTATACATTTTTAAGTCATCCAAAAAAGGTAGATGATAACTCTTTAAGCAAGTTTGTTTTCTAGGAGCCAAATTATAACCAAGACCTAATCTCTTAAGCAAACAGCTTAATGGGTTAAGGGCAAGCCAAAACAACAGTGGCGACAAAGAATCATCATTGAATATCCCCCTTTAAATTTTTATCACTGAGATTATAATTTACCCTTTTTCATGACTTAATTGCAAAAGTGCTTGCTACCATTTTGTAGTCACTGTAATGTCACTGATCAATGCAGGGTGTATATTATAAATCTGTAAGCACTCCTTTATTCATGAATGCGGGATGCTGTCAAATGCTTTTTTGTAATCTATCCATACTATACATATTCTTCTCTTTTTACAGTTCTCCATTGTGACTTTATTTAGCACAATTGAACTTTTATTCCATATGACTTTCTTTTGTTACCCTTTTATTCTATTGCCATCATTGAGTTTTTGTCTAAATGACTATAAACTTTGTCAGAAACAGTCCCAGTATATGGCTTATACATCATTGGAATGCAATTTATTGGTCTACAGTTTTTAGGATGGCTTACAGATCCACTCTTAAAGAGGAGTATAATTTTTTTTCTGTTAACCAGGTTGGTGTCTTTTCCAGATGTGCATCTAAGCAGTTCTTACTCAAGGCTAAATCGTCATGTAAAGATGTCAGTACTTTTAGCCATAAGTTAGGTACCGCATCTGAGCCTGAGTTTTTCAGTTGAGAGCTTTTCTTAATTTTGTTTCAATTTTTATGGCTGTTACTTCATCACATTTCATATTCTGTACATTTGAACTTCTTACTGTTTCTTTTAATTCTATCCATTCAGAACTGTTGTTATGTTCCACAGGGCCTTTATAAATATTTATCCAAAATGTGGCAATGTTTTCTTTTTTTATGTTGGTGTTTCTATCTTTTTTTTTTTTGTTTGTTTCCCAATTCTCTATAAAATAGTTTTGGTCATCAATGAATTGCTTATTTTGTACTTTTCCTTTATATTGATCTGTATATCTTATAAGATTTTTTCTGCTTGTGCAGATATCTTTTGTTTATTTGCAATAGCGTATGATTGATCCTGTTCTGTTCTGATACTGCCCATTGCTTTTATCAAATCTATCTAAGTATTTTTGTTGATCACTTCCCTCTTCTATACTCTTATAAGAGTGACACTTCTTGTCTTAATTGTTTAATAGTTTTCTCTCTCCGATGTTTCCATGATGCCATTTTATTTCTTCCCTTCCTCTCTCTTATTGCTCTGCATTTTTGTGGCAAGACTTTATCTGTAATCAATTTGGCTGCACAGTAATACATCTTATTTTATTTTGTTATACCGCATGAATTTCTGTCAGTCATCTTAATTAATGTGTTCATCTGTTTTATCAGTCATCTAACATACTGAGTTTTATTTACTTTCTATAATCCATTTCTTTCATCGATCTTAATATGTCTATTAATCTCTATTAAATCAAGCAATTGCTTCCCTTAGATCATTTTCTTCTAAAGTGAGGGCACATTCTTTACTCTGTTTCCTGCAGGCATTATACAGAAAGTTACAAAACATCTTCCTGTGACATATTCTCTTCGGCTGCATCCTGTGTCATCTGTTGCTCTTTCATATAGGAATTCATTGGCCTATCACTTCACAGTATTGACTGCGTCAAAGCTGCCACTATTTCCCGCTCCTTGCCTTACTGTGTAATTCCATTTGAACTTTTGTATTGGTTCTCTACTGTAGGCTTCAAAGCATCTTCATCTGGCAAGTGATCAGAAGTTTCCTGTTCTACTTGTTTCTCCTTAATTTGGAGTTCATTGTTCCATCATGTTGTGACATTACCTGAGTTGGATTTTCTACACTAAATCCTTCACCTCGCAGGTAATCCATAACTTCAGTTTCTATTCCTTTAACTTCTCCATTACTAATCCTCTTTTCTAGTTTCCCCTTTCATTTCTTTTTTATTGGGAAATTTTCTGTATTTGGATGCCTTTGCCTGTATTTCTTTTCAAATATCTTTGGTGCTGCTTTTTTTTTTTTTTTTTTTTTTTTTTTGTATCTTTTAGTTTTGCTTTTTCCTTTGCATAAATATTCATAGGGTCATAGGAGGTTACTAGGCTATCAACCCAGAGGTTATTTCAAGCCTAATTGTTTCATCCCAGTGTAATGCTATAGATACTCTAGTCAATACCCAGGAATGTATTTAGTAATGACTACCCATGTCCCGGAGGGTTGTGGGCGCTATCTCTGGTAGAAATTGACGGTTCCCCATCCACTCATCCAGGTTCCTTTTAAACAGTGTGATAGAGGTGCTCAGCTTCACATGAATTGGCAGCCTATTCCAAAGATGTAGCAGTCACTGGGAGACAAACCTGTCCCTCCAGCACATCCAATTCAAGTTGTAGGCCATATTTAGGTCCCTGGAATGGTTAGCTGTAGTCCTGTTTGATTTACAAATGTGCAGCAGATTCATTAGGTTTGGGTTGCAGATTGCTCTGTAAGCCAGGCATAAGTCTCCCCTAAGACGTCTACATGATACTGAGTATAGTGACAGGAACTTCAGTCGGTGTGTGTAAGGCATGTGCTGGAGTCCCTTGATCTTCTTAGTTAGAAACCTCTGAGGTATCTTCAATTGCTGCAAGTGCCTTGTATGGTACATGCTGAAAGGGACATTATACTCAATTATGGGCCTGATTAATGATGACCATATAAGGGTTATAACCTTTGCTCTAGAGGCAATACCTTTGCTAACCACGTGTGCTATGTAGAGAGCCTTCCTTACCACAATAGACACATTGTGGTGAAAGTTAAGGTCACAGTCTTCTTGTGATTCCAGAGCTCTTACTACTTTGTAGGTACAGAGGGTATTGTTCTTAATTTGATAGTGTGAAGGGACATTGTTTTTACCAAAGGAAATGATGATGCATTTCTTGAATAGTACCCTGAGTTTGAGACCATGACTAAGACACCAGTTGTTGCTCTGCAGCATAACCCTTATTTTGTTATGGTTGGCAATTTTCACGTCAGCAATTTTGGTTTTGAGACCTTACCTAAAAAAGGCACTATGGGGGAGGCAAGAGCCTTTGTTATCAGCTGAAAGCCTAGTGGTGCCAGGTGCAAATTGTCTCTGGTAAAGCAGCAAAGTTTGTTGACCATGTCATCCCAGGCTGACAGAAACTGGATCCCCTTTGAATGACACCAAAAACTAAGCCACTTATTGATACCGATCATTTTTTATTTATACTGTGGCATCATTCTAGGTGAGGGTAATATGCTGCTCAAGGCTAGGGACATATCTGCCTGGGACACATACTTGGAGAGCTCAATCATGCCTCACTTCATATTGTCCAATGAGGTACATCTGAGGTCATTCACTCCAACATGAGCTATGACAGGGTCATAATGGTACTTGTTGCCGAGCAACCTGAGTGCATGCGTGACCTGATGAATCTGACACCTGGCAGGCAGCTGACCGTGTCTTTCTCCTTATCTAACCTGCTGAGTGGGACATCCACTGTTTCACTATGAAGTCTACAATGACAAACAAATTTGGTTTTTGAGTGTTACACCTTAAGGACTTGGTAGGTGAGACACTGGTGTTACTATGTGTCTTGGGTGCTGTGGGAACTGTGTTAGTTGTAACAGTCTTTTGTTTTGGAGGTATCTGATGTTTCAGTAAGTTTTTTGAGAGAATGTCTGTGTATGTTGATTTATGTGTCGGATGCATACTATGTATGTGAGTAGTGGTACTATATGCGTGAGTAGTGGTGCGTGAGTTAACAACCTCTTCAGTGTTACTGTTTTGAGTGCAAGAGTACAGGAAATCAAGATTCTTGGTGTAGATACATCTCTCACACTCTGTATTTGCGTGAGTTATCAGTACACAGTTGTCAATGTACATGGGGCAAGTTTCTACACTGCCTTAGGAGACCAAAGTCAAAAAGGCTGGCAGGAGAAACAAGGGTAGTCCAACTGTCCATAGCACCAGGTTTGAAGAACTGCTATCACAAAGGGGTGGTTTCAGGACTGATCTAGGAGGTGTTCTGTAGATGGGTATTTCAGATGGGGTTTTTGGCTGGTGGTTCAATAGGTCACAGCTCACTATCAATACTTCTTAGACCAGAAATGTGCTAAAGATGAGGACTACACTAATGTACTACAGCTGTATCTAAGGAAAAATTGTCGGAATTATCTCTCTGGCTATAGTGCACAATTGCTGGCAGTACATGGTGCTGTGCAAAGCACAAACAAGCAGAAACCCACTCAAACATGGGGCTTAAATACCAGAAGCTAAAAACTTTTAAAAAATTAAAAATTCAAAAGAACCAACGAGGGTGCTTATTACAAGCCCTAGACCAATTACCCTTCACCACACAGGTTCCAATCAGCATACTTCTCTCACAAGGGTCCAGAAAGGCCCCTTCCAAACAAAGATGGCTTGGAAAATGGGCACAAAATACAACAGCCACTAAAAACAGACCCCAGATGCAGCAAACCTGCATATGCTACAGCTAATAGCTACACTAATTTAGACAGGAAACACTAAAATGTTTTGAGTAGCAGAAAACAGCAGTGAGAGATTAAAAATGTTTTAAACAGCAGAAAAAAGCAGCAAGGAGACACTAAAGAATGTTTTAAACAGCAAACAAATCAGTTATTTAAAACACTGCTTGGCGGGAAAACAGAATGAACAGAACAGATGCTTTGCAAACAGTGAAAAGTAGCAATAATTACTTTGCAAGCAGTGAAAACAACAAAAAAGCTTTGCAAACAGTAAAAACAGCAACAAAATATGATTTAACAGGTGCAATAAGGCAGACGAATGCAGTACAAACAGTGCAGTTTAATTTACATTATTAAAATACAGTATTAAATAAGCAGAACACAATAAAAACTGCAGTAAACAGTATAATCAAGCAAAAAAATAAATAAATAAACAGGCAACTTATGGTTTTGGGGAAGCTCAGAAGCCTCTAGTCATCCGGTATCTCAGCTCAGAGTTGTGGCTGCTAGCCCACCTCAGTTCAGCTCAGTTCAAACAAGGAGAAATCCACTCAAAAGCTGGGCTTAAATACCTTAATTCTCCTTAAGATTGCACCATATGAAATCTCTTCTTCTTTCCCAAGCCCATATTTCTTGGGTGAAAGGAGATAAATAGCTGGTCAGATATTCTAATGGGTTTGGTTTTGTCCAGGTAATACCTAAGTTGTCTGTGGACATCTAAGGAATGTAGAGTTCTTTCAGAGGAATTTTGAGGTTGAGGGAAGAAGATAGGAAGGTTAATGGACAGATTCAAGTAGAACTCATTAACCACCTTAGGCATGAAGGAAGGGTTGTCCCGAGGGAGACCATGTCTTTATGGAAGATGAGTTAAGAAGGGATGACCATCAGGGCTTGAATTTCTGATACCCTCCTGGTGGATATGAGGGCCACCAGCAGTACTATTTTCTGGGTACATAGCTTTAGTGATGTTGAGTGAGCTGACTCAAATGGAGGTAAAGTGAGTTTTTCCAAGACAAAATTTAAGTCCCATGTAGGAGAAATTGGCTTATGAGAGGATCTGATGTGAAGGACCCCTTCAAAAAGAGCTTAACCTCTAATCTGGATGCCAAAGGAGGTACCAAAGAAGACAAGTGGAAATGGCAGACAAGTGGACCTTAACAGAAGAGTACGTCAGTCCTGAATGTAGAAGCTCACACAAGTATGAAAGGACCATGGGTACATGAATGAGTAAAGGGTCCTGTTTTTTCTTTTGACACCACCCGGAGAATTTCTTTTCATTTTGCCACATAATTTCTCCTGGTACTAGTTTTCCTAGCTTCCTACAGGACACTGAGTACATCCTCTGAGTATAGGTGTCTGAACGGGATCAGAATCCTATCACCCATAAAGTGAGTCTGAGATTGATCACCTGAGGGTGTATTAGGGACTCCCTGTCTTGTGTGAGTAGGTCTAAATGGTGGGGTAACCTGTGGTGCTTGCCCCTGGCTAAAAGGTGAAGAAGGGGAAACCAATGCTGTCTTGGCCAAAAGGGAGTCAACAGCAGGATTTTTAGTTTGTCCCTCTGGATCTTCAGAAGGACCTTCGGAATCAATGTGAAGGGGGGAAAGGCATAAAGATACATCCCCACCCAAGAGAAAGAGATGGCATCCACTTTCCAAGCCTGGGGATATGGATCCCTTGTACAAAACAGAGGAATCTGCCTGTTCTGGGAGGAGGCAAACAGATCTGCCTGAGGAATACCCTACTTGTGTATAAGATCCAGGAACACCTCTCTGTGATGCATCCATTCATGAGAGGGTGCAGAGGTTCTGCTGAGCGTATCTGCCATTGCATTCTCTGCTGAGGGAATTACACTGCTTGCAGGTGGATATGGAGTATTGATGCTAGGGACCAAATCTGTATGGCCAGGCTGCAAAGAAGATAATACCTTGTCCCCCCTACTTGTTTATGTACTACAAGACAGTCATATTGTCTGTGACTACTTTCAAGGTGCCTGGTATCAGGACTTTTTGGAAGGTCTGTAATGCTAGGTAAAGGACCCGCATCTCTTTTATACTGATGTGATCCCTTTGCCTGAGTGGAGACCACTCTCCTTGCACTTTGCTTAGTTTGTGGTGGTGTTGTAGAACTGCCCCCCCCCCCAACCCAAGTCTGAAGCATCTGTGAAGATTTGCTGTAAGGGTGGAGGCGTCTGCAACGGTATGCCCTGGGTGAGATTGATGGCTGAAATCCACCATTCCAGTTCTTTTATCAGGCATGGTAGAAAAGGGAGAGAGATATCCAGGGGGTGAGAATGTTGGTCCCAATGAGTCTTCAGGGCTCTCAAGAATTCTCTGTCTGATAATGTTTGAAGACTGAGAAGATTTTTGAGGTAATGGGTGAGGTCTTTTATCTTCTGGCAGGGAATGAAGGCTGCCATCTTGTCGGTTCTTATTCTACACCCTAAGAAGACTAGGTCTTGTGTAGGGGTTAGGTGGGACTTCTCCTGGTTCACAGTGAACCCTACGTCTGCCAGGGTTTTGGTCACCAGGTGTAGGTGATGGTAAAGGGAGTGACAGTGCTGGTGAAGTATTAGGAGGTCATCTAAGTATGGGTATATTTGAATACCCTATGTTTTGTAGTGGGCAGTCACCAGAGCTAGACACTTTGTGAACACCCTGGGAGCTGTGGAAAGCCTAAAAGGTAATGCAGAAAATTGAAGATGCAATAAACCTACTGAAAAACGTAGGAATTTCATGTAGCAGGGGTGAATGGGAATGTGCTGGTAAGCGTCCTTCAAATCCCGGGATACCATAAAGGCTGGGTGGGGAATAAGGGGCAAGAGCAGATGCAAGGTGAGCATTTTAAAGGTGTGAACCTTGAAAAAAAGGCTGAGTGCAGACAAGTCCAGATCTGGTCTCCAAGGACCATCTTTTCTTGGGACCAAAAACATCCTTAAGTAAAATCCCTTGTTTGTCTGCTGTGGTGATACCCTTTCTATGGTGCCCTGAGCCTGTAGTTGATCCAGAATAGATGGAAAAAGATGAAGCTGCCTTTGATGAAGTTGGGTTATCCTCTGGAAGGGGGGTAGTGTCCACCAAGTCATAAAATAACCTTTTTGAATGATGGAGAGGACCCAGACCTCTGAGGTGATCTTCTGCCAAGAGGGTAGGGAGAGGGTGAGGTGTAGGGACAGTGGGGTGGAGGGAGGTAGGGGGTTTGAGTCACAGTGGAAGGGTTCTGTCCTGGCCAGGCTGCCTCTGAAAGGAAGTGGTGTTAACGGAGGAAGGAGGTCTAGAAGTGGAATGTTTCCTAGGTTGCCTCCATCCCTTAGCCTGTTGTGGAGCAGAATGAGATGACTGTCTCCTAAAAAAAGTTGTCCTTTGAGGGTAGTTTCTATGGTACCTAGGGATAGGTGAAACCAGTAAATGTTTTAAATTTTGCAATTCCTTTCCCTTTTCTTGTAGGGATTTGAGGAGCTCTGCAGAAGCTTCACCGAAAAGGGCCTTATTATCTAGTGTAGCATCCAACAACTTGGTTTGTACATCCATAGGAAGGGGTTAGAGCCTCACCCAGAGTACCTCTCCAGGACTGAGCTTGAACCTGCATATTTTGAAGAGGCATCCACCGCATTATAACTGCATTTAATAGAGTGCCTAGTCACCTGTGAAGTGGTGGAGAGTAGGGAGTTATGTTGGGTCTTAGCAGGTGAGTCTGGTACATCAGGTATGAGAGCTGAAGCCTTACAGAGGGTGTCCAAAACAAACCTGGCCATGTGGGTTTGATAATTTAGGTTCCTGATGGCAAGTGTGGAAGACATATATACCTTTTTTCCTAGCCTATCCATAAACTTGCGGTCCTTGTCAGTGGAGAATAGAGAGGTTAAAGGCAGCTACCTAGAGGACTTGGTAGCTGAGACTGCTATGACTGCAGGGTCTGCAGGGGGGTTCTTGAACAAGTACTGTGTATCCTGAGGGACTTTATAGAACCTGCCTGGATGTTTTTAAGCTGAGGGGCTGAGAGTCAGGGGCCTGTGAAGCAGCCAAAAATGCATCTTGAAAAATCAAAAGCAATGGAGGGACTGCAGATGGAGAGGGCTGATCCATTTGCAATAATTCATAATATCTCTTTTTTGTTTCTGAAACATCTGAGGCCTAGCATTTGAAGTGCTCTCTAATGAGAGAGATGGTATCTCCAAAAGAAAATTCTTCCCCTGGAGATTCAGGACTGATTGAGTCCTCTTCCTCAGGGGTAATGAAGTCCTTGAAGAATTCAAGTTTGAGAGCAGTAAGTAAGGGAATCTTCAGAGGAGGAGTATTCTTCCTCTGATGCTTCAAAGGCCTGCACTGGAGAAGGAGCAGATTGAAGTACCTGTGACTGGAGGGCATGGAATGCCCTGAAAAGAGTTTGGGAAAAAACTTCCCATCCAGGTGCAGGTTTCTGTTCTGTATGTTTTGATTTCTGTTCCCTCTTCAGAGAAGTTGGAGGATGGATCAATTTAGAAAACGAGATAAAGTTTTAATGCAGCGAGATGGCTGTGAAGTGTCATAGGCACAAACGTTTTACAAATGTCAAAAGACATATGGTCGTGGGCCTCCTATAAACAGAATAAACACTTATCATGTGTGTCCTTGTGTGGAATTTGTCTTTCACAAGCACACTTCCCCTTTCTAGTTGACATGCACATCTGAAAAGCTAAGGAATACATAAAAAAACCCAAAGGGTGCTTTTCTGTAGCAGACAGCCAAGTCAAATGAGCAAACTGCTTCCAAAGCTGGCGATTTGAGGTCTGAAGATCGCTACAGCAGAAAAATTCCGGAGAAACGTGTCAAAACCATCTGATCATTCAAAACATAGTTTTTCAACTTTTATTTTAAAAAAATATCAATATCTCTTCAGCAGGCCATCCACATCCAGAGACAATTGGTCTTAGCAGTAGATGTTCCTTATTTTTATGTATCCTTGGAAATCAATAAACCTCTGGCATTGTGGGCTCTGCCACATAAAAATAGTTAAATAACTCAGTGGAAAGTAGTCCGCTCATGTGTAAATCACAGAGATTGTATTTCAAATTCAGTGCTAGTCTATCAATATTAAATGTATATATAATTTGAAACAGAGTTTAATCATTCAGCATTTCATTCATTAAATCAATGTAGTCTATTTTTTTAAACATAACATTCATTCCTCCTTAATCTGGTTGTTTCAAAATCAAGATTGCTATGTAAATTTTGTATTTTCTCATTTGCAGTCAAAATCTAAACCTCATGTTTAAGATGTTTTCCATTTCTAAAATACTCTCTTAAATCTTGTTTGCAGATGTTCAGTAAAGTTGTTGTGAGGGGTGAATGCACAGGTGTAAACAAGCTAGTCTTCTTAAAGGCAGCCAGTTAGCATTCATTTTTAAATAATTCCAAATCTATGTTCTTTACAAACAGGTCAAGTAGTATATCTGCTAGTTGAATATTGCTTGCAGAAACAAATATAAGGTCTTTTTTCAATAATGAAATGGCACATGCACATAATGTTAAATCTGATAAATTATAAACTACCTCCACACCTCTGACATATTTTAGTGTCATCAGACTTGCGTTTATGCTGGTGTTATTCTTTCCCCCTCTTCTTTGACCTCTTCTATTTCCTCTGCCTCTACTCTGGCCTCTCTGTTATGCATTCTGTGGAGCAGGAAGTTATGGGAACTTATCAATATCAACAGTATAATTGGCACCTTAAGTGCAAGTTATATCCAATTCTGCCACTTGTGTAAATATGATCTAGTTGTTCTAACAGCACTAGAAGTATCACGTACATAAATTGAATTGTTTTTATACATTGAAAAAACATATCCTTCAGCAAAATCATGATCACTCTGCAGCTTTACTTCTTGGGTGTTATTATCCATTTCTCATGGACTGTTACATTATCTATAATTTCAGTGTATTTTCTCATAAGCACATTAGGATTAGAGATGTTGTGCAAACATTCATAGGTTCATGGGTTCATAGGTGTGTACTAGGTTAATGGCCCTGGAGCCTTTGCAAGCCTAGCCCATAGGATTACCCTGGCATCATGACACCTAACATTAGTTCCAGGTGCCTCTGTCGAATAGAGCCACTGGACTTATCCCCAGGGTGAATTCTCTATTTCCCATCCACTCATCAAGATTTCTCTTGAAGAGGGCCAGTGAGGTGCTCTGTTTGACATGTATGGGAAGTCTATTCCATAGCATGGGCAGTCTCTGGGTTATAAACCTGTCCCTCTAGCATGTTCTGTTGATTGTGATAATGAGGTTTTGGTCTCTGGAGCATGTGGTGCAGAAAGATTGGGATTTCTTTAGATGTAGCATTTCTAACAGAGCTGGGTAAGACATGGCTTTGCAAGGCAAGCAGAGATCACCTCTAAGTAGGCAATATGAGACAGAGAATAGTTGGAGTTTTTTGAGTCTGTCCATATAGGACAAGTAAGGCCTAGGATCCTCTTTGTGAGGTACTTTTGAGGCCTCTCCACTTGTTGCAGGTGTCTAGTGAGGTACATGCCAAATGGGGCACTGTACTCGATGACTGGCCTAATGAAGGAAGAGTAGAGGGAGACAATGACCTCTTTTTTCTTGGATGCAAAACCCTTATTAATGAGATGTACCATGTAGAAGGACTTTCTGACAACAGTGGCAAAGTGGTGGTCAAAAGAGAGGTTGCTGTCAACCTGTGTTCCCACATCTCTTATAACGCCTTCTGTGTTCAGTGGACTACCATCGATGTGGTAATTCATGGGAACTGGGTTTTTCCCAAAGGGGATGATGACACATTTTTTGGCATTGAGCTTAAGGCCATGGTTCTGACACCAGTCGTTGGTCTCAGTGAGTGCTTTCTGTAGGATGTCAGAATCACTTGGGGAGTTAATAATAGCTCCCAACTTGCAATCATATGCAAATTTTGTCAGCCAGAGTCCCTTCATGTTGGCCTGGACTTCAGAGAAGTAGATACGAAACAGGAGAGGACCTAGGACGAACCCTGTGGGACTCCAGCCGTGACTGGTCGGCAGTCTGACTTGGAGTCAGCTACTTTCACACTGTGGGTTCTAGCTGTGAGCCAGTTTGCAACCCACCTAGTGATATAGGGGTTGATGCCTAGCTTACTGAGGTTTTTCTATGATTCCTGACTGGGGAATGGTAACAAAGGCCTTGGCCAGATCAAGGTAGGCTGTATGAACCACCTTGCCTTCATCCACAGCTCTGGTGACTGACTCAAAGAAGTCGACCAGGTTGAGCAGCCATGATCTACCCTTCACAAAACCAAACTGTGTGGGATCCAGAGTTTGGAGATTCCCCTATATCCTTCTTTATTAGGTCCATGATGATGTGTTCCATAGCTCTGCATATCAGGCTCGTCAGGCTAATGGGGCGATAGTTCCCAGGGTCTGTAGTCGCTCCTCCTTTGTGGAGAGGGATGACTGTAGCAGTGTGCCATTCGGTAGGGACAAAGCCTGAAATTACACTGTGACTGAACAGGGCACACAGTTGAGGTGTCAGTTTACTCTGTAGTTCATGCAGAACACAGCCAGGGATGTTGTCAGGTCCCATAGAAGCTGTATTCTTGGTCTTGGACAGTGCTGTTTTAACCTGTGCAGCAGAAATACTGGGTGCCTGGCAATCTACTGTTATTGTGATTGGTCCTTTGAGGGGGAAGGGTAAATTTAGCATTGAATCTGTCGGCCAGTATATTGGCAATATCTGTTGGCTCAATATAGGCGGTACCATTGTGCAGTAGCTCACAGCAAGTCTGGGTATTGCCGTGGAGATTCTTTACATAACTATAGAAGGCCTTGTGGTTGTCTTTACTATCTGCTGCAGTTCTGTTTTCTTAGCTAGTTTTAGAGGATTTGATGAGCGATTTTAACTTTTTGTTGAAGCTGATAAGGGAGTTTTTCCAGTCTTGGGACCTCACCTTATTCTGCATCAGTTTCCTCCTTCTAATGTAGAGTTTGTTTATGGCAGGGGACCATCAGATTGGCTTCCTTTTTTTGGAGGAGAGCTTCTTGGTTCTATTGGGTATGGCGAGATCCATGCATTTGTGTACATGTTCATTCACTGCATTGGTGTATGATTTGGCAGTCGTGCAACTATTCACCATTTGCATGGGTGCTGTGAAGTTAGCCACCTCTGTTTTTAGGAACCCAAAGTTAGCTTTGGAGAAGTTTTTCATGGTGGTTACCTTTGTGGGGGAGTGGGGGTGGGAGGGATGTGGTTTCCAAGGTGATTAGTTTGTGGTCGGATCTAACCAGGGAGGAATTGACTATTGGTGTAGAGCAATGGTCGCACATGTTAGTATTGACCAGGTCAAGGATGTTGCTACCTCTAGTGGGGGTAAGAATGAGCTGATCCAGGGCACAGGAATTAATGAATTCCAGGAAACGTTGGGTAAGTGTTTTGGTACACGAGTAGTTTTCCCAGTTAATGGAGCAGTAGTTGAAGTCACCTAGTATGAGTGTGTTAGGTTGGACCCTAATATTCTCCAGGGTTCTTAGGAATATGGAGTGTGAGTCTTTGGACATGGTTGGGACCTATGGCAGGCTACGACCTGAATCGCTGTCTTACCCAGTGTTAGCTGGACCTGAAGTATCTCTGATGCATTATGTTGGGCTACCAGTCTGGAGGTGTGTGCATCTTTTATGAATATGGAAACCCCAACTCCTTTAGAGCTTCGGTCCAAATTCTGGGGCCGAAAGGTGTGGAATGAGTTATAGCCTGGTAGTGCAGGACTGCTTTCTGCTGCCTTGAACCAGGTCTCTGTTACAGCACAAATGTCGATGTTCTCCATTTTAAGGCGTGCATTTTAAAATTTAGACTTCTAGCATTGAGCAGCATGACCCTCAGATTGTATTTGTTTGTAGTTGTTATGGTGGTAATTTGGTCTTTTGAACACCGCCTAAAAAAGGCACTATAGGGGTGGCAAGAGTCTTGGCCAGTATCTGGAAGCCCAGGGAAGACAGATGCAGGCCATCTCTGGCAAAGCATCAAGGTCTGTCAATCATGTCATCCCAGGCAGACAGATACTGGATCCCCTTAGAATAACACCAGAAACTTGGGCTTTACTGGAAAGGCTCATCCATATTCTGCTACAGTTTGCTGTGAGGGAAAGGTTAGTTTGCTTTTTATTTGTTCTGTTTTGTATTACTTTATTGCCTTTTTCTATTTTGTATACTGTTATTTGTTTTCTTTACACTGTGTTTTACTTGTATTCTGCTTTTAACTGCATACTAAAACTTGAAAAGAAACCACAGCTTTGACTCTTGTGAGTCAGACAGAAAATTTTCCCACCCTCCCACCAGGTTACTGTTGTGTTCTTAAACACCACTGTCTTTCTAGGTGCCTGGCCCTTATGTTAATTTGACCATATATCTCATTTCCTCTCTGCTTTTACTGGCTGGATTGAGCAAGCACAAACTTATCATTTTGTGAGATCACCCCCCTTCAATTATTTAAATGTATTGACCATCCTATTGTATTCCATAGTACCATAATACAAAAGTGACCACCCCTTTCAATCTTTCTTGCTGTTTTAAAAATAGTGACTCTCCACTAAAACTTAACTTTTAGACAGGTAAAACTTGTTACCTACTTTCACATCTAACTCCTCTAGTGCACACTGCAGTGTTTAGGATAAACCATTTTTTTTTCATCTTACCTTTTAAGTATCTATTGCAAGACCACCAGTTATTGTATAGCCCACATTCTGCCTCTCAGTAGTCATCATAAGATTAGTGCTTCTGTTTTCTCCTGGTGAGAGAAGGAGTGCAGTTACATTATTTCCTGGAGACTGCTGATCACCAGAAAGCTTAATAACTGCTTTATAGGTGACAGAGTGCATTGATTCCTGACTCTTTCTAGTTGGAGAGTGAGTGTCTGTGTTTAACATACCTGATTGGTCTGATTGCTATTCGAGGCATCTACCAGAAAAAGGCTACAAGCCTGCAGACTCTTGCACCATCTGGGACAAGACTGTGGATCACCAAACAGGCTGTGGCCTGCTTCTCTTCTTGGGATTGGTGGTAAGTTTTAGCTAGAACTAGCCAGTTTTTTAGTTTCAGCACTCAAAACAGTTTCCTTCTGCTCAGCACTTGCTCAGAACTCATTGTAAGTACTAAATAAACTACAGATTACTAAAGCACTCAACTTTCCTCACTTGTCAAGAGAAAAACAGTTCTTAGTACTTAAATTAATAAGCACCTATCCAGACATGTCTATGGGTCAGCTTCCGGTGTTTTCTCCTGTCCAGCTGATGAATCTGGGCATCTTGGGGCAATGTAGCAATTGCCTCATGTACACTGACAACCCTCTCCTCCTACCACCCAACACTACAACCTGTGAGAGATGCACTTATATAGCCAAACTGAAAGCCTCGCTCTCTCCAGTCAAGACTGGACTAGACAGTCAAGAGGAGAAGGTTAACACCTGGTCCACACCGCACTCAACACATAGTCCTTCAAAACCCACACTACCAAAACCCACACATAGAAACACAAAGCACACACCCACATTCACAGAGGCTCTCAATAAAAATCTGCCCAAGCAACAGAGACCTCCCAAGCTGAAACGCAGACAACCACTACCCCCCAACACTACCCAAATGACACATAGCCCACAAAATCAGTGTGCCCATAAAGCAAAACAACGTACCCAAAACACTAGTCATAGGTGACTCTATAGTCAGGAACACTGATGTTTGCACTCACCAGGCTAAACAAAGAGAAAGGTACTGTCAGCTGCCTGTCGGGTGCCAGGATCCACCACATAACACACCCACTCAGGTCACGCCACAACAAGTACAAATATGTCTCTGTCATTGTCCATGTTGGTGTGAATGACCTGAGATGTACCTCCCTGGACTACATGAAAAGAGACATGGAGGAGCTCTCAGATCTTATAGCCCAGGTAGGTATGACCCCAGCCCTGAGTAGTATCCTGTCATCGCCAGAATGATACCACAGTACAAGGACAAAATGATTGACTTCAACAATTGGCTAAGCTTCTGGTGTCATTCTAAGGGGATCCAGTATCTGTCTGCCTGGGACGACATGGTCGACAGACCTGATGCTTTGCCAGAGATGGCCTGCATCTGTCACCCCTGGGATTCTGGATACTGGCTAAGGCTCTTGCCACCCCTATAGTGCCTTTTTTTAGACAAGGTTGAAATGCCAAATTCACCACCGTAACAGGTACAAGCAAGCAAACTCTGAGGATAATGCTACTCAATGCTAGAAGTCTAATCCTCAAAATGCACTCACTTGAGGCACTCCTTAAAATGGAGAATATCGACATTTGTGCAGTGACAGAGACCTGATTCAAGGCTCCAGAGAGCACCCCTGCATTACAAAGCTATAATTTATACCACACCTTTCCGCCACTTAACCAAGACTGAAACACTAAAGATAGAGACGTGTCTATATTCATTAAGGATATCCACACCTCCAGGCTAGTTGCTCAATCCAGGTTGTAGCTTGTTACAGATCCCTCACCATGCCCTGGGATTCCCACTCTTCCTTTCTTAAGATACTGGAAAATATTAAGGTACAACCCAATACCTTAATTATGGGGGATTTCAACTACCCCACCACCAACTGGGAAAACTACTCATGTACCAAATCATTCACTCAGTATTTTCTGGAATTCATAAATTCCAATGCCTTGGATCAGCTTGTCCACACCCCCACCAGGGGTAGCAATATTCTGGACCTGGTCATTACCAATATGGGTAACTGGTGTTTCACACCAGAGGTCAACTCCTCGCTGGTCAGTTCCGACCGCAAGCTAATCACTGTAGACATCCATATCCCACCCCCACCCCCCATTAAGAAAACCACCATCAAAAACTACTCCAAAGCCAACTTCATGCTTCTTAAGACAGGAAGTGGCAAACTTCACAACACCCATGCAGACGGAAAATAGCGGTACGACTGCTGAATTTTACAAAAATGCACTGTATAAGCACATACACGAGTGCATTTATCATGCCATCCCCAACAGAACCAAGATGCTATCCTCCAAAAAAAGGAAGCCAATCTGGTGGTACCCTGCCATAAACTAACTCTACAACTGAAGGAAGAAGCTGTTCCAAAAAAAGAGTAAAATATCAAGATTGGAGGAACTCCCTGGTCAGCCTCAGCAAGAAGCTGAGATCCCTCATAAAATCCTCCAAAGCCAGTTATCAAAATAAAATTTCCACTGATTCCTAAGACAACCACAAAACATTCTACAGCTATGTCAAGAATCTCAATGGCAACACTCAGATCTGCTCTGAGCTGCAGCACAATGGCACTAAATATACAGAACCAACCGATATTGCCAACATCCTGGCAGATAGGTTCAGTGCTAACTTTACACCCTCTCACCCTCCAAATAGCTCATCTTAATACTGGAAGAATGTAAATCCCCTGTAATCATGGATGAACAAGTAAAGACCACACTCTCCAAAGCCAAGAACACAGCATCCATGGGACCAGACAACATTCCAGGCTGTGTACTGCACAAATTAAAGAATGGACTGGCACCCCACCTAAGTACCATGTTCAATCATAGCCTCACCTCAGGCTATGTGCCTACTGAATGGCGCACAGTGACTGTTATCCCACTCCACAAAGGGGGTGCCACCACAGACACCGGAAACTACCACCCCATTAGCCTGATGAGCCTGGTCTGCAAGTCCATGGAATGTATCATCTTGGAGCTTATAAACAAAGACATAGGTAACCTCCAAACCCTGGACCCCACTCAGTTTGAGTTTGTAATAGGAAGATTATGTCTACTGAACCTGATTGATTTCTTTGAAGCAGTCACTAGAGCCGTAGATGAGGGCAAGGTAGTGCACACAGCCTATCTTGACCTCACCAAGGCTTTCGATACCATCCCCCACTTTGGAATTATAGATAAACTCACTAAACTGGGCATAAATCCCTATGTCACAAGATGGGTGGTCAACTGGCTCACTGACAGAACCCACACAGTAAAAGTAGCTGACTCTAAGTCCGACTTCAGGCCAGTGATGAGTGGAGTACCACAGGGTTCAGTCCTGGGTCCTCTCCTGTTCAGCAACTACTTCTCTGAAGTGCAGGCCAACACAGACGGCCTTTGGCTAATAAAGTTTGCAGATGACTGCAAACTGGGAGCCATAATATAATCACCTAATGATGTAGACATTCTATAAAAAGACCTCACATAGACAGATGCGTGGTGTCAAAGCCATGGCCTCAAGTTCAATGTCAAGAAGTGCATTGTCATCCCCTTTGGGAAAAACTCGGTACCCATGAACTACCACATAGGCGGTAGCTAACTAAACACAAAAAGCGTGATAAGAGACCTTGGGACACAGGTGGACAGTATTCTCTCCTTTGATAACCACATCACCACAGTAGTCAGGAAATCCTTCTACATGGCACACATCATCACAAAAGGGTAAAGGAGGTCATTGTTCCTCTCTACTCATCCCTCATCAGACCCATTATAGAGTACAATGCCCCATTTGGCATGTATCTCACAAGACACCTACAACAATTTTAAAGGCCACAGAAATACCTCACCAAGAGGATTACTGGCCTCAAACAGATGCCATATGCAGACTGTCTCAAAAAACTCCAGCTCTACTCCGTCGCATTTCGCCTGCTCAGAGGCGATCTCTGCCTAACATACAAAGCTATGTCAAACCCAGAGCTGTTGGACATGCTACACTTAAAGGAATCCCAATCTCTCTGAACCACATGCTCCAGGGACCTAAACCTTGTCACCACAATAAACAAAACATGCTGGAGGGATAAATTCCTGTCCCAGAGACTTCCCATACTCTGAAACAAGCTACCCATTCATGTAAAGCAAAGCTCCTCATTGGCCCTCTTTAAGAAAAATCTTGATGACTGGATGGGAAATAGAAAATTTATCCCAGGATCACTTCTGCGGCACTGCTTGACAGGGTCACAGGAAAATAATTTTCTTGGGTGGCAAAAACCAGGGAACCTTTTTGGCTAGGCTTATATAGGCCCCAGGGCCGATAGTCTAGTACCTACCTATGAATCTATGAACCTATGAATTGTTGAAATCTATCATTTTCTGCTTGTACTGTGGTATCATTCTGGGTGATGGTAGGATGCTGCTCAGGGTTAGAGTCATACCCACCTGGGGTACATAATCCGAGAGCTCCTCCATTTCTCTTTTCATATAGTCCAGGGAGGTACATGTCAGGTCATTCACACCCACATGTACAATGACAGAGTCATATTTGTACCCTGAGTGCATGCATTATGTGGTGGATCCTGGCACCTGACAGGCAGCTGACTGTTACTTTTTCCTTATTCAATCTAGTGAGTGGGACATCAGTGTGCCTCATTATCGAGTCACCTGTGACTAGTGTGTTGGGCATGCTGTTTTGTCTTAGGGGCTTTGGTTGAGTGGCACACTGTTATGTGTTATCTAGATTACTGGTGTAGCAATTCACTTACAATATCCAAAAAAATATGAATTCATAAAGGCATAGCCAGCACTGAGCTTCAAATTTAGCTGCTACCATTTCTTATGGATGTCTGCGTATTTCTCTTAGTATGAAGGCATTTTTAATATGCACAAACCTCTAGGTACCATCTTAAGTCTGAAATACGTATCAGATGTTAACTGCTGCCATTGTTGCCTTTTGTATTTTTTATTTTATTATTTTATTTTACATTTGTTGACTCGGCTAGTCTAACTGGATACATGTCCATTTTCAGTAGAGGCCCGGGGAGAAAAGCTCCACAAAAAAGACAGTAATATAGAACACTTGTTATACAAAAGGAAATATTTTACAATTGGAAAGTAGTATATAACTATTTCATAAGTAGTATATAACTATTTCATAAGCATAATCAAGAAAATCCAATAGGTGCCTTTTTTTTTTTTTTTATCTCAGTGGAATTGATAAATAGAGAATAGAAAAACAAAAGTACTTTAGTAACCTAGTAAAGATTAGAAAGTCTAGGAAAAGGTAGAGGAGAAAAAAAGTTTAGTCAGGGTTAGTACAAGGGCAGAGCCATTGGGAATTAAGCAAAGTTTTTAGATGCTTCTTGAAAGTTGGTAAAGAGGTAATTGCAGTAAGTTCACTTGGAAGCTTGTTCCAGATAGGTGCAGTACAGTTGGAGAACAGACTGTCCCCGGCTTTGTTGTTGGATTTATAGGAGGCAGCTAGAAGCTTGGTGGCATAGCGTAAGGAAGAGATGTTTTTATAAGAGTAATAAGGGAACTTAGTATAGTGGTATTAGAAGGCTGATAGAAGACTTTGTGGGTGATGGTTCGTTGCTGTAGTCGTATTTGATTTTGTAATTCCAGCCAGTCTAGTTGTTTAAGATTAGAGCAATGATGGGTACGAAAAGGGGCTCCTGTTGCAAATCTGGCAATTTTGTTATATGCTGTTGCTAGTTTATTGAAATTAGATTTAGATAAGTTTGTAAAAATCGGTGAGGCATAGAGAAGGGTAGAGAGCAGGTGTGTTTGTGCTATAGTACTTCTGGCTAAGGTTGTAAGGTAGGTTTTAAGCCTATAGAGAGATCCAAGTTTTCTATTGACTGACTTGATGGTTAAGTTAATGTGGGAATCAAAGTTGAGATTGTGGTCTATTGTGACACCAAGAAGTTTGGTAGTAGGGTCAGGGGTTATTATTGTGCCATTGTTAGAAGTTATATTGAAGGTAAAAGAAGATGACTTTTGTGAAGGTGTGAAAAGTAATAATTTAGTCTTTTTGGGATTCAGTAAGAGACAATATTGGTGGAACCAGTTTTCGGCTGCTGTGAATACTTTTTGTGTAGTAGTCTGAAGCTCAACTGGTGAGGATGCTGAACATATCAGTGTTGAGTCGTCAGCATATTGAATATAGATGGATTGTGGAAGGGACTTATTTAGGTTGTTAATAAAAATAGAAAAGAGGAGAGGACCCGGTATTGAGCCTTGTGGTACTCCTATTTTGATAGGAAGAAGAGATGATAAGTGATTTTCCCATAGCACTGCTTGTTGTATATTTTCTAAGTAGGAATTAAACCACTGGATAGCCTGAGAGTCCAAATCAAAAGATTTAAGGATGTTTAGTAAGAGAGTATGGTTGACCATATCAAAGGCCTTAGAGAGGTCTAAGAATAGAGCTGAGGACAGCAAGTTGTTATTCCGATTTTTATTAATATGGTCAGTGAATGACAAGAGAGCAGTAGTAGTGCTGCGATAAGGTCTAAAACCATGTTGGCAATCTGCTAGGAGATTGTTTTGGAGGAGATGGTCAAGTAATTGCCTATGTACACATCTTTCCATGATTTTAGCTAATGGAGAAAGTAAAGCTATGGGGCAGAAGTTCGAGAGCTCGTTTGAGTTACCACCCTTATGTAGTGGAATGATATGAGAGACCTTCCAGAGGGTTGGGATAATGCCTTCAGTTATGGTTCGATTAATTAAAATGGAGACAGGAAAGGCAAGTGCTTTGGCTGCAATTTGTAGGTACTCAGCTGGGATGAGGTCAGCTGAGGGGGTACAAGGTTTAAGTTTCGTAAGTAAGGTATAGATGAGATCTGTTGAGACTGGTTGCAGTTTGAAAGAGGGGGGATTATTGTTTAGGGAGTGAGGTGCTTGAGTAGACTGAGGAGATAAAGTTGATGCTAGGGAAGTAACAGTGTCTGAGAACAATGAGTTGAAAGTATCAGCAATTAGATTGGGTGTAGTCTGAGTGAGGTTAGAAGGAGTAGGTGTTTTGAAATTGCCTGGGTGTAGTAGTTTGTTGATACCAGCCCAGAATTTCTGAGGTTTTTGACGTTGTGCGTGTTGGAATTTCCAGAAGTAATTTTTTTTATCTAGGAATGTTAGTTTCTTTGTTTCATTTCTAAGTTGTTTAAAGGCCTGGTGGTCAGCTGGGTTTTTGGTAGATCGCCATTTGTCCCGAGTCCTATTTCTAAGTAGCATTTTTTTTTTTGGTTTCTTTGGTTAGCCAAGGAGCAGGCTTTGCTTTGGTTTTTATTACTCTCGTGGGGGCATGGTGGTTGAGGATTTGGAGGAATTTGTTGTTAAAGTATAAAACAGCCTCATCAAGAGGATAGTATTTTAGGGGAAACCAATTGCAAGCTTTGAGTTCTAATTGGAAGTTGGCTTGCTTGAAATTAGTTTTGTTCCTGGTAGATCTGAGTTGTGTAGTATTGGAGATAGGCTTTTTTGTCTGTTGATGAAATTGATTTGATGGTCACTAATATTATCAGGTAGTGTTTCTGTGATATAGGTCATAAGGTTGCTATTAACTAGAATCCAGTCCAGGGTGCTCTGTTTGGAGCTGATTTTGTTTATTCGTGTAGGGACGGTAACGGTTTGATTAAAGCCATAGAGGTTTATGTGTAAAGTGGGTATTTGGGAAATACAACAATTCCAATCAATATTAAAGTCTCCTAGTAGTATAGTTTCCTGAGGGAAGGAGGATGAGAGCCAGTTCAGTAAGTTTTCAAGGGTATTAATATTGTTACCTGGTGAGATGTAACAGCAAATGATATAAATGGATTTATTTGTATTAATTTGTAGTTTGGTGATTAAGATTTCACTATTACTTTGTGAGGGTGGTTTGGTATCTAGTAGGGTAACCAGTAGTTCAGTTTTGTAAAGTATAGCTACACCTCCACCCTTTTTGATGTGACGGTCAAGTCTAATGATGTTATATCCTGGTGGTAATATGTCATTATCCTTGGTGTCTGCCTTTAGCCAGGTTTCAGTTAGGCATAGGATATCAAAGGAATATAAGTCAAAAGGGCATGCAGTTGGGTTATTTTATTATTCAGGCTGCGAATATTAAGGTGGGCTATCTGGAGAGAATTGGGACTGGTGGTAGGCTTTATATAAGTAGCTTGGTTTATTGATGGGATAGTGGGGTGGTAGGGGTTTGGGCCTGGATTAGGATGAATGTCACCATAAAGGAATAATAGCTGTTGGTGACTATGTGTGTGTTTGGAAAGTTTGGAAGATATTGAAAAAGGTTTCTTGTTTTGGAGAAACTTGATATGTGTTGTTCTATGGTAATGAGGTATGAGGTATGGAGATGACGAAGTTATGTTGCTGTGTGGTTGTGGGGTGTATTCAAAGTTGGTAGTAGTCTGTTTTAGTGTTAGATGGGATACAGTTAACTTTCTGTTTTCAAAGAAGGCGAGGGAGTACGATATTTCAATAACTTAGTCCTTAATACAATTAGACACTCACCAGCATCATGAAGTTGTTCATTCATCTCAGTGTCAGGAGAAATTTCCAGTTCCAAAAATGGATTACCAGCAACTTCAAAAACTTTGTGAATCCTTTGAATCATTTTATAATTTGTTGAAAACAATAAAGGTGGTATATACCCAAGTTCTGGAGCTTCTAGATCTGCCATGGCCTTGTTGTCCATCACAAATAAAATATCAATAACCAAATAGAAGGACCTCTGGTTAAGTGACAAGCCAAGTACAGCAAATCCAAATAAAAAAAACAAAGTGTAGCTTGACACACCATGTCAGTTACAAACTTTAAAGTAAAGCAAACATGGGAGGGTGGAGCCTGAATGGCTAACAGAAAGCAGCAGTATTTTACAGCTCCACATAACTAGTTAAATAAGACAGGAAAAAAATATTATTTTTTTTTCTTCAAAGTATAAAATCTTATAGATAAAGGACTATTTTACATAATTAGAAACTTTGGTGAAGTTTTACAAATAATTTCCTGTCAAAAAGCTTGGAGATATATTCACTTGTTAAAATGAGCAACTCAAATAATTCTCACCAGGATACTGCCTTAAAGAAGGAACTACAACAGATGGTGTCTACCCTGCAGGAGTTGTCTTTGAAGATGGATGATTTTAAAGAGAACCGAGAAAATCTTAAAACAAGCAGTCAAAAACAGGCTGATACCCTCAAGGAAATGCTACAACACCAGACAAGGATAACAGGAATAGAGGTTCATAGGTAGGTACTAGGCTATTGGCCCTAGGGCCTATACAAGCCTAGCCAAAAAGGTACCCTGGCTTTTGCCACCCAAGAAATTTTTTTTCCTGTGCCCCGGTCAAGCAGAACCACAGAAGTGATCCCCGGGGTGAATTTCCTATTACCCATCCAATCATCAAGATTTTTCTTGAAGAGTGCTAATGAGGAACTTTTTTTGACATAGATGGGTAGTCTGTTCCAGAGTATGGGAAGTCTCTGGGACAGGAATCTATCCCTCCAGCATGTTCTGTTTATTGTGGTGACAAGGTTTAGGTCCCTAGAGCATGTAGCTCAGAGGGGTTGGGATTTCTTTAAGTGGAGCATGTCCAACAGATCTGGGTTTGACATAGCTTTGTATGTTAGGCAGAGATCACCTCTGAGTAGGCGATATGCGACTGAGTAAAGCTGGAGTTTTTTGAGATGGTCTGCATAAGGCATCTGTTTGAGGCCAGTAAGATGAGTAGAGGGGAACAATGACCTCTTTTTTTCTGGATGAGAAACCTTTTGTGATGAGGTGTGCTATGTAGAAGGATTTCCTGACCACTGTGGCGATGTGATTATCAAAGAAGAGACTACTGTACACCTGTGTCCCAAGGTCTCTTGTCACACTTTCGATGTTAAGTAGACTACCACCTATGTGGTAGTTCATGGGTACAGAGTTTACCAAAGGGGATGACAATGCACTTTTTGGCATTGAGCTTGAGACCATGTCTTTGACACCAGGCATCTGTCTCAGTGAGGCCCTTTTGTAGGATGTCTACATCATTAGGAGTTTCGATTACGGCTACTAGTTTGCAGTCATCTGCAAATTTAGTTAGCCAAGGACCTTCTGCGTTAGCCTGTACTTCAGAGAAGTAGATACCAAACAGGAGAGGACCCAGGACTGAACCCTGTGGTACTCCACTTGTCACTGGTCTGAAGTCTGATTTGGAGTCTGCTACTTTCACAGTGTGGGTGCTGTCAGTAAGTCAGTTGGCAACCCATCTTGTGACATAGGGATTTATACCTACTTTAGTGAGTTTATCTATAATTCCAGAGGGGGGGATGGTGTTGAACACCTTGGCGAGATCTAGATAGGCTGTGTGAACCACCTTACCCTCATCTATGGCTTTGTTGACTACTTCAAAGAAGTCTATCAGGTTTAGGAGACATGATCTGCCTTTTACAAACACAAACTGTGTGGGGTCCAGGGTTTGGAGATCTCCAATGTCTTTGTTTATGAGTTCCATGATGATATGTTCCATGGCCTTACAGACCAGGCTTGTCAGGCTAATGGGGCGGTAGCTCCTGGGGTCTGTTGTGCCCCCCCCCCTTTGTGGAGTAGGATAACTGTCATGGTGCACCATTCAGTGGGCACAAAGCCTGAGGTGAGGCTATGATTGAACATGGTACTTAGGTGGGGTGCCAGTTCATTCTGTAGTTCATGTAGAAGGCAGCCTGGGATGTTGTCAGGTCCCATGGATGCTGTGTTCTTGGCTTTGGAGAGTGAGGTTTTTACCTGTGCAGCCATGATTATAGGAACTTTGCATTCTTCCGGTATAAAGATGTGCCCTTTAGGGGGTGAATGGGGGGTAAAGTTAGCATTGAACCTATCTGCCAGGATGTTGGCAATATCAGTTGGTTCTGTATATTTAGTGTCATTGTGCTGTGACTCAGAGCAGAGGTGAGTGCTGCCATTGAGATTCTTGACATAGCTATAGAATGCTTTGTGGTTGTCTTTAGAATCAGTGGCAATTTTGTTTTCATAACTAGCTTTGGAGGATTTTATGAGGGATCTCAGCTTCTTACTGAGGCTGACCAGGGAGTTCCTCCAATCATGGGATTTTACGCTTTTTTGCAACAGTTTCTTTCTTCTGTTGTAGAGTTTGTTTATGGCAGAAGACCAGCAGATTGGCTTCCTTTTTTTTGGAGGATAGCATCTTGGTTCTGTTAGGGATAGCACGATCCATGTACTCATGTAAGTGCTTATAAAGTGCATTTGTGCAGGATTCAGCAGTCGTACCTCTATTGTCCATCTGCATGGGTGTCATGAAGTTTGCCACTTCTGTCTTAAGAAGCATGAATTTGGCTTTCGAGAAATTTTTTACAGTTGTTTTCCTAATGGGGGTGGGAGCGGGATGTGGATGTCTGGGGTGATTAGCTTGTGGTCGGATCTGACCAATGAGGAGCTGACCTCTGGTGTGGAATACCGGTCACCCAGGTTTCTCTAAATGACTTAGAAAGCAGACGTAAGGAAGAGGAAACACAGAAAGAACTGCTTCTTAAACAAAACACTTGGTTGGTTAATAAAGTAGATGACTTGGAAAATAGGGAGAGGAGAAATAACATCAGGATTTACGGATTACCTGAAAACACAGAAGGTGAGGATATTATTTCCTTTTTATCAAGCTGGATCCCTGACTTTTTAAATTTAAAAGAAGGACTTTCCTTTGGCATTGAAAGGGCACACAGAGCTCTTGGGAAACCTGCCACTAACTGAAACTCTCCTCCTAGGTCAATAATTATCAAATTTCTTTCATACTTGGACAAAGAACTGATTTTAAGATCTGCTTGGAGGAAGGCACCTCTAAAATATAAACAGAGCCTGATAAGATTTGATAATGACTATTCATCTAGAATAATGGAACAAAGGAAAAAAGTGTGGCCAATGATAAAGTTTCTGAAACAAAATAACATCAAGGCACAACTTGCATATCCAGCTAGGATAAGAATACTGTATGCCAACAAGATGAGGACTTTTATTGACTTAGAGCAAGCCTCTTCATTTATTAAAACTAATAATGTGATTATTTCACCAGAAGATATGGATTGGATGTCACCTTCTCTCAAGAGAACAAAAGAAAAAATGTCTGGGCAGATGTCAAAAAGAAGAAGCAAAAGACTGATACTGTCACAGCCAGATCTCTCAAAGCATCTACTATGATATTAATGGTTTTAACATTACTTTAAAGGACCAATTTTACTGCTTGGAATTTTAAAACAAAGGTAACTAACTAATGGAATCTTTATCTATATTTTTTGAAAATAGATGACATGAGAGTTTTCACATTACCTCAGGAATGTAAAACAGGGTACTTTTCTTTCACAGAAGGAGGGTTATATAGCACATAAAATATTTATACTGTAAATCAACATACATAGTATATGTCTATTTTCTCTTAATTTTCTATTTTCTTTCTCTCTCTCTCTCTTCTATCTTTTCTCATTATTTATTTTAACTGCATCTTGTCTCCCTTTCTAAATTCTCTCCTATTTACTATACTAATATAGTCTGTATATATTTAATAACTCACTATCTATACATAGATAAATAATAGTCTAAAATAATCTAGTTTTAAGGTAGAATAATTGGAATAGTGAACTTAATTAATTGTTATTACAATATTTATTAGATTAATGATAGTCACTGTTATGCTTATTAGGATTGGGGACATGTTCGTGATTAACTCTGAAATGTTACATTCATGTACATATGTCCTTTGAATTATTTCCTTTTAGTATTAACAAATACATTAAAAAAAAGGAGGGAAAATGTACTGTTGGTTAAGAGAAGTGAAGCTACTTCACATTCTATTTGCATTGCCATAGCAACACTAAACAACTGCTGCAGTTTCTAAGGACACTGTGAACCTGCAAAGTGCATTTAGTCTCACAGACAACAAATAATAAGAAAAAGTAATGTTGTGTAGTTATTAAAATGAAAAAACCTAAGCAAGGTAAAATAAATACATAATAGGACTATTTGTAAATTGTTGTTTGTCTTTCGGCTTTTTCCCGGTAAGGGGTCGCCGCAGCGGAACTCCGGTCTGCTAATGATTGGCAGTAGATTTTTATGAAACGCCGAGGTGCCAGCTCAACACCCAACCTTCAACGAAGGAACGTCCATTTACACACGCATGTCTTTCGAATGCTACCCAACCGCGGGGAGGACATGCAGACTCTACACAGAAGGCACTCCCAAGCCAAGCCGAGAATCAAACGGGAGAACCTCTTGCTCTAAAGTAACAACGCTACTGCCGTACCACCGCGGAAGCCACTATATTTGTAAATATTTTATGATTTATCCTCATTGGATTACATATTCCTGGAAACACAACTGAAATGTTCCCAAACTACATGTGCACTTAAATGTAGCTGTTTGATTAAAAAGTATTACTCAGTTTAACTTGTTGATTTCACAAGCTGTCTCCACTGTAAAGGTTACATTTTATATGTTACTTGAAATTGTCAGTCTCTAGAGTATATGAAAAGATACATATTACTTTTTGCAACAAGTTATCTTTGCAGTTACCTCATACTCTGTACAAACTCACTTGGTAACTGATAGCTATTCATTTAAAATAGTTTAAATATTAAATGTGCCCTTGAAATGCTATTGACATTTTGACAAAATATAATCTGAACAGTAAAATGAATGACTTGAAAGAAGTGAAGTAATGCATAGATTTCAAAGACAGTTCTTGACACTACAGTAAAAGTAAAAATATATATTCACAAGGAAGTATTGAAATGTTTTAGTATTCCAGTTAAAATAGCTTACTGTCAACATTTTGCAATATCAGAAAGTTTGAAGAGCTAGGAAATTACTATTCTTTGTCTTTATAATGATTATTAGACAGATGTTAGACTCTGCTTAGTTTAATGAATTGTGACATATGTTTATGAGGAAAAGTGAACTCAATTACTCACATTGTCTACACATTCCTAGAAACTCAACTGAAATGTCCCCAAATTACTTGTGAATTTAAATGAAACTGCCTGATTAATAAGCATAATTTACTTTAACAACCTGAATCCATAAGCTATCTGCTCTATATATGCTACATTATATATGTCACTTGCACACGAAAAAATACATATTATTTTTGCAACATGCTATATTTGCACTAACCATACATTCTAAACTAACTCAACTGGCAACTGACAAGTTATTTATTTGAAACATCAGTCTAAATATTATTTGTGCCCTTGAAATATTGTTGCCGTTTTGGCAAATCAAAACCTGAATTGAAAAAGGAATGATTTGAAGAAGTGACGTATTGTACAGATTTCAAAGACAGCTATGACTCTACAACATAAGTATAAATGTATACATGCAAGGAAAAATTGAAATGCTTTATACTTTTAGTTAAAATAGCTTATTGTTAACTTTTTGCTTTATCAGAAAATTTAAAGAGCTAGGAAATAATTTCAAATTTGTCTTTATAATGTTTACTAAAGTGATGTTAGTCACTGACTTGTTTAATGGATTGCAAGTCATGTACAAGACGGACTACTGAATGTTATTTCTGTTTACCTATGTTTGCTGAATTTCTTTTATTAGTACTGATTTAAAACAAGGGAAAGAAAGGGAAGGGAAATCTCTGTTTTTGGTCAAGGGAGGAGAGGCTTAAGAATATTCTTACTGCCCCGAGAACTCTCTAAGATGCTCTAAATACTATTTGATTAATACTTACCTAAGGTAAGTCTTAATTACCATATAGGTACTTTCACATTCATTCCTAATGTGATTACCCATTCTGGAAGTAGGAGGTGCCCTATGCAGGATGGGAATTGTCAGGGTGATCATAGTTCATTCTTAGACTCTGCTTTGTAAATCTATAAATATGTAAAAGCACTGCACACTAGAATGTAGGGCACCTCTATTCAGAATCAGGATACCACTCATAAGCCATGTATTTTCATAAGTGTAACTTGAAGTTGGTGAACTGAAGAGTGGGAAAGTAAAGGAAGATAATACACCTACAGTAAATACATATTTCATTGGTAATCACTCATTGTCTCCTGTAGAGTCCTTTTAGTCAAATTATTTTAGTAATAATCTGTTTGTTGTTGGCTTATTTAGTGTATGCTCCTCTGTTGCATTTAATTTATCCAAAATGACATATCTGACATGTTTGGGATGTCTTAAGGGTAACTAAATATTGAATATTTTCTAAGTCAACATAATAATTGTTTACACTACTAACATCCCATCCTGATATATAAAATACTATAGAACAATAATAGAATAATATAGAATTTCATATATCTTTTAAGAAAATTCTCCATATAATAATTTAACATATGGAGCTCAGTTGATATTGTTGGTTAAAGGTATGAGTGATAATCCAATAGATCTATCTTTATCTATTAGATTAGGAATGACTTTCATTCCATGTTTAATGGGAAATTCGTGTTTACTTGTATTTGATACTTTAGAATTAATGTTTTATAGAAGTACTTTTTTAAAGCCTGCCAGAATTTTACCCTACTTGTATTTAAAGAAGAAATATCATTAAATTACACTCCCAAGTTTACACACATAAAACTAACATTCAATGTTATCAGAGAATATGGTATAATTACTATAATCAAAATTAAAAAAGACGCAAAAAGTTTCTTCCAACAATAACTTGACTGTCTGATAATGAAGCTCCAAATAGAGTTTAAACCTTTAATCCTCTCAACTAGAATTCCATCATATATCATGAAAATTAAAGAATTCAGACGCTGGATGTTGTCAGAACTACAATTATTTTTTGAAATTAATAATACAACAGAAATCAGTAGAGTCATGGTTTGGGACTCATTAAAAGCGTATTTATTTGTTAAGACCCTTAGCTGGTACAAAAATAAAGTTAGAGAGTGGGAATCTGAATCATTAGACTTGCAAACCAGACTCTTGACAGCAAAATCTAAAAAAAATCAGAATTGTCCAGAAGTCAAAAAAGAAATAGAGGAATTAAATAAAAAATATAATGAAATTCTAACACACAAAACTTGTCTAACCTTGGAAAAATTAAAAATAAACTCATTAGCCATCTCCCCCAGATATCTACATAACTTATCTACAAGAATTAAAATACAGTCTAAAGCAAATAACATTAGTAGTATATATAATGAAAAGAAAGGGAAAAAAGTATCAGATATAGGAGACATCCTTGAAGTATTTTGGTTCCATTATATGGAACACTTCAAAAAAGAAGAGTTAGATACCAACCAAATAAACTTAGATACAAACCTTATCAATATCAAAATAATTCCCGAAAACTTAAAACTAGACCTACAAAAACCTATATCCTACAAAGAAATTCTTGACAAGATAAAAGAAAGTAAATCTAACAAAGCTCCAGGGATAGATGGTACAATTACGGAAATTTACAAACTCTTCCCTTCAACAGTAATCTCCCTTTTCATAAAACTTTGCTAGAAGTCCAGTCAGAAGCAACAATACCACCCTCATGGAAATATTCTCTCATAACACCAATTCTAAAAGATAATAAACCATCAGACCTTTGCACCTCATACAGACCTATATCATTACTGAATAATGATTACAAAATATTCATGTCAATCCTAGCTAACAGAATGAAAATCCCACTTTCAAAGACAATTAATAATGATCAAACTGGGTTTTTATATAACAGGTACACACATGGTAATATTAAAAGGATACTTACTCTTATAGATTATGTGACTAAAGAAGATAGAGAAACACTTGTAATCAGATTAGACATAGAAAAAGCCTTTGGTTCCCTCAACTGGGAATATCTATTTAAAACTTTAGCATTATTTGAATTTCCTCCTCCTCCCTTCATCTTATTACTAAAAAACATCTATATTAAAACTTAGTTAATAAATGCAAAGCGCGGTAACTCGCACTCAACGCAAATCATTGATTTATTGGGCGTATGAAGTTTTGGGCACTTAAACTGGTAAGGATTAAACACTTATCTGAGATAAATTCCAGTGAAAATTCCTGGTTTGATTTGGGTTTGGTGAGTTTTTGGTATAGAAGTTCAGTTTGGATTTAAATTCTGCATCAATTGAGAAACTTTACAACTAAGGGTCTTCAAAAGCAGTTTGTTTTTGATTTTTTTAACTCTTTTTTTTAATAGGGGGCACAGTGGATATTTGAGACAAGACTTGTTTATTATATTAAAACTTAGCCTACATTAAATTAGGTCCTTTCACCTCAGAATTTATCCATATAAAGAAAGGTACTAAAGAAGGATGCCCCTTTCTCCTATTTTATTTGCTTTGGCTATAGAAATACTTGCAGAAATAATACACAATAATCCATGAATAAAAGGAATAGAAGTCTATGACCAGTACATATCTAAAATAATGCTTTTTGCTGATGATATTTTATTAACCCTATCAAACTCCAGAGAGTCATTAGGAGAGCTAGAGGAAGTAATGGAAACATTTTATAAGTTTTCAGGTCTACGCTTTAATAGATCATAATCAAAATTTCTATTTTTAAATAAGAAAAAAACTAGAAGTTACAGATAAATCCATCATAGGAAAACAAGAACTTATGCTAAATTATTTAGAAATGGTGTTATGCAAAAATATAAACAAAACAATATTAATAAATTATAAAAACATTATTGAAACAATAAAAATATATATAGAAAAGTGGAACAAAATTATATTAACTTTTGAAGACAGATTGCTATTGATAAAATGGTCTTATTGCCAAAAATATTATATGTAGCATTAGCAATACAGTTAGTTCCTGAAAGATGCATTCTTAAAGAAATAAACTCATGTTTAATAAAATTTTTATGGTATCCCAAAAATAATAGAGTAGCTCTAACTCATCACATTAGACCCTGGAAACACGGAGTATTGAACTTCCCAGAAATAGAAACATATATAAAAGCATCTGTGCTTAAAACTACAATAGACTGGATAAACCCACATTATTTTGCCAACTGGAAAGAATTAACAATGGCTATATTAACAAATGAATGTAATCTGTTAAAAAATTGTTAATAGTAGACAAATCAAACAAACCCTGGTACATACTATGCATAAGTATACAATATAATATAACACAACCTTCTAAAACAACACTGATTTATCATTACATCAATTCCTTTAGGAAACTTATCAATGCAAACATAGATCTAAAACTTTGGTTTGACATTTTAACCCCATTTACCATCACTAAGACATTTCCTCGCAAAATATATAGAGAAACAATAACCTCATGGGAACAAAATGGATTCTTATGCTGGTTTCAATGTGTAAATAAATTAAATGTTTTAGATATACATATGATAAAAACTGCTTACAATATTCCAACACAGGACTGGTTAACCTTACAAAGCATTCTAATGTACACTCAAGATTTATGCAGATTAATTAATAATTCCTCTTTTAAAGATATTCCAAAAGTAATAAGTTTTCTGTATGAATTTATATATAATAGTTGTGAAAAGAAAAATTCCATTTCAAATCTATATAAAGAGTTAATAACATATAAAACAATTCCCAAACCATCATACTGGCAGTTCTTAATAAAAGGTCAGTCATTGCAGTTAACAGAAGAAATTAAAACTAACATCTTACTATCAGTTAATTACACCTGTAACACACAGTACTGGAAAATATTAAACTGGAAATACTTACATAGAGCATTTTTAACACCAGATAGAATTAAAAAGATCAGTACTACTACAAATTTTTTTTTGCTGGAGGTGTGAAACGTCAAATAAAGCAGACTGGATTCATATTTTTATGAATGTAATAAAATTAAATCATTTTGGAATGGAATCAATCATTTTTTACAAGCTTTAATGAATCCTTTACC